>NC_068990.1:44419452-44420373 GCF_001194135.2 Octopus bimaculoides
AGTATGACCGAACTTTTAGTGATCCACACTTTGTATATTCTACACCGATCATTTTTGATATTATTATTTTGATATTACACACGCACACGCACACGCACTTATATATATATATATGCACATATATATACATATGTTACATATGTATATACTGTGAATGAATTTACTGGATGGTAGTTATATTCCTGATAACTTTCTGTTCCAGTCTGTTGTCGCAATTTTCAAAAAGGAAAACAAGTCCCTTGCAGTGAACTACTGTCCGATCTGACTCACCTCTCATATCATCAAGGTATTTGAGAGGGTGGTGATATCACGGATAACTCATTTTCTTGAAAGCTGAGCCCCAACGAACATGGGTTCCGTAATGGAAGGAACTGCCTAACGCAGCTCCATCATCACCTTGATGACATTTTGAGTGCTTTGGGAGAGGGCTCGAATACTGATGTCATCTGCCTTGATTTCAGCAAGGTCTTTGACAGGGTGAATCATAAGATCCTCTTGAAAACACTATCCAGCTTTGATGTCTCTGGAAAGTTACTACAATGGATCAAGTGTTTCATGACAGGCAGATCCCAATACGTTGTAGTCGAAGGGGTAAAATCAAGCACAGCTAAAGTCAGTAGTGGTGTTCCACAAGGGACTGTGTTGGGTTGGTCCCACTTCTTTTCATCATCTACATCAATGACATTACTGATATCATCGAACACAGTAACATAATAATCCTTGCAGATGATTCCAAGATCCAGAAGGTCATCAATGAAGTGAGTGACCGGACATGCCTTCAGTCATATCCATTGGCTGTCATCCAAAGGGCGGAAATATATATATATATATATATATATATATATATATACAAGAATAAGGGCAGGGAATCGTCAATTAGTAATAGAATTAATAATAGTTCTTTGACTGCTATTTCTAGAT
>NC_068990.1:44423985-44425131 GCF_001194135.2 Octopus bimaculoides
TTATTATCGTGTTAGAAAACAGAGTGCTCCAATGGATACAAACCAATTAATTCATTGGATCTCTGTTTTCTAACTCGATAATATATATTCTTTTATTCTTTTATTTCTTTCAGTCACTTTACTGCGGCCATGCTGGAGCATCGCTTTTAGTCGAGCAAATCGACCCCAGGACTTATTCTTTGTAAGCCTTGTACTTATTCTATCGATCTCTTTTGCCGAACCGCTAATTTATGGGGTCATAAACGCACCAGTATCAGTTGACAAGCGATGCTGGGGAGACAAACACAAAACACAAGCATATACAAACACACACACACAAACACACACACACACATATATATATATGCATATACGATCTACCAGATCCACTCACAAGGCGTTGGTCGGCCGAAGTTATAGTAGAAGACATTTGCCAAAGGTGCCACACAGTGGGACTTATCTTGGAACCATTTGGCTGATAAGTAAGCTACTTATCACTCAGCCATATATATAAGGCCAAGATGCCCTTAGCCGGAAGAGTAGCCTGCGGCATACATCTCGCTTGGATATTTCCTACTTCCGAGGTTCCGCTCGCTATGAAACCTATGTAGTCCAAATTTTATCGACTCCATGTCTATGTATATATATGTATATATATAAGAACACAGACAGCTTTTAAAATTCACGACAGCTGTTTCGGTAGAATTTTATTTCTTTCCTTTATGACTATCAAGGATTACATCATAATATTCAATCCACCATCATTAGGTAAAATTTTAAACAGGAAAGATTTAAACATCAACCCGTACATGCGCAATACAAGCTGGACCATTCTAGCTAACGTTTAGCTATGTCCGGGTCGATGTTTAAGTCCTAAATGGAGACGAACACCATTCTTCCATGGGATCGGCATGAAAAATTGTTAAAACATTACGATATTTTTTCTTGACAGGAAACCAACGGTAGCCTTGATGCACAAATACATAATTTTATTCATCAATGCGCTGTTGAGCACTCATTCAAGTTGTCCAGTATTTACATGCATATATATATATATACATATATATATATATATATATATATATATGCATATATATGTATATATATGTATATATATGTATATATATGTATATATATATATATATATATATATATATATATATATAT
>NC_068990.1:44425250-44426097 GCF_001194135.2 Octopus bimaculoides
TGTGTGTGTGTGTGTGTGTGTGTGTGTGTGTGTGTGTGTGTGTGTGTGTGTATGCGTGTGTGTGTGTGTGTGTGTATGTATGTATGTATGTATGTATGTACGTATGTATATACGAATGTATATATGCATGTGCATTATATGAACGTGGATCACATGTGTGCATATGTGTGTATCTTATTATTTTTGCAGTTTCTTAGAAACAATGCCGTCCTCATTGTGTAGTCCCATTATTAAATGCGTACCAGCATTGAACATCCTTATTTTTTATATATCAGAGAACTAATTGCGTAATGCATTCTTTGTCTAAGACATTGGGCTATGATTTAATAGAGATTTTACTGTTATTTCTAGCTAATCGATTGTACACATATGCATGTATACATATATTTACACGTATGCTTGTGATTATAAGTATGAAGAGTGTGAAGCGCCTGTATATTGTATATGTCGTGTGCGTGTGAATAACGTAAAGAGCAGTTACCTTGTGGTCCTATGGGTCCTATGGGTCCAATACTACCTTTGGGTCCAGGTCTACCTCTCTCGCCTTTTGCTCCTGGCAATTGCAAATCTCCGCTTCCCAAAATACTATCTCCTGGTTCTCCTTTTTGTCCTACTGAACCTTTCTCACCATAATCTCCTTTTTGGCCATCTATTCCGTTTCTTCCAGATTTTCCAGGTAAACCATCCAGTCCTTTAATATAGGTAATACATTCGTTATAGTAAGTAAACAGTGGTACATTCACAAACAAACAGATAAACATGCACTATCACATATGAGAGAGAGAAAGAGATAAAATCTGGAACATATATATATATATATATATATATATATATATATATATATATA
>NC_068990.1:44429503-44438048 GCF_001194135.2 Octopus bimaculoides
TTCTTGCTTTGGGTAGAATACAAGAACCCAGCCGGTTAATTACTGAAACCATAACTGGTCATTATATTGCTTTCCATCATTTTCATAATTTCTTACATTGGTACAAAGCCAAACATTTCGTGGTGCAGGAACTGACGATTAAATTATTTCCAGTACTTCACAGGTACTTCACTCTATGATCCCCAGGTTTTGAACTCAGATAATAAAACCCGGAACAAATAAAACCTCACCATATTTATTAAGAGAATATTCGATTAAATCGACCCCAGTATGTCACTGGTACTTTATTCACCAACCCCGAAGGATAGAATGCAAAGTTGACCTGGGTAACATCTGAACTGCAATAAATACCATTAGGCTCCTTTTTTTTCCATTTCGCTCTAACGATTCTGCCAATCCACTATCTTCCGAATATATTGGTTTTAGCTTTTGGCACAAAGCCTAAAAACTGAAGGCAGGAATAAGTATATAGACCCAGTATTCAATTGGTTCTTATTTTATCGACTCCTAGAGGATGAAAGGCAAAGTTGACCATGGCGTAATTTGAACTCAGAACATAAGGACGGACGAAATGCCACGAAGCATTTTGTCCGGCGCGGTAATGATTCTGCATAAATATCCTTCCCGAGTCATATAGACTCACCACACCGGTTTTTCCGGTGCATATATTTTCTAACAGGACGGGTCGCAGGCCCGTTGCTGGATTACGCATTTTTCCTAGCCTAGTGGACAAGAGCAATGTGAAATCAAGAGTTTTTTTCTTTAAAAACATAATGAATCGCCTGGTCCATGAATGGAATCCACAATATTACCATCATGAATCCAGCACCCTAACCACTAAGTCTCCGTCTCCACAACTTCCGCATATATCAAGATGCTATTCAATTTGTTTTGTTCTTTAATCATCTTACCTACGGCTCCCATAGGTCCAGTGTCACCAGGTTCACCCTTTAGCCCATCAATTCCTGGAATTCCTCGAAGTCCTTCAGGTCCAACATCACCTGAAACAAATTAGTAAGATAATTTTTTTAAAATAATCATTGCTCAACAATACTCTGCATATTGGTAACATTACTGCTGCAGTAATCCTGCAGCTAATTAATAATTTTTAATTAAGGTGAAAGGCCTGCAATTTTGAGGAGAAGGGGGTCTGTTGATTTAGTCGATGCTATCATCTCCAGTACTTGACTGATACTTTATTTTTCTGATACTGAAAGAATAACAGGCAAAACAGAATAACAGCAGATTTTGAAGTAAATCAATATTAAAAAGTCAGAAGTGATGTTCTTACGAAATCCGAACGTTTCAACTCATGTTGTATTCATAAAGATTGGCAAAGAATGATAGAGTTTGTGCAGAAATTCTGCGATCTGAAGATGTTTTCTCTTTTAGAATGCTCGGATAGACGATGAGATTATGGAGCTGCTAGAAAAAGCAAGAGTCGTTTTCGGAAGATTCTAGTGATAGAAAATCCAACCTAGCGTACAGATCGCTTTGTACTGTACAGTTGTCCTAATCACATATTTATACCATTTATGCGGTAGTAATATGTGGATGTGATACCGCCAACATGTGAAAAATCTCCTAAAATTCCTCCGAAAAATCTGAGACCGTATAAGGAAGAGGTAACTCACGCAGCTAATTGAATGGTGAGAAATTGAACTGACTGATGTTATTATGCAATGGATGGGACATACGGTTCGAATAGAGGACAGTTGAATACCAAAAATACTACAGATAACATGAGACTAGTCAGATTAATGAGTAGAAATGGGAAAATACAGAGTGTGAGATGGACTAAAGGCTGCAGTGTGTTGGTGAGCGATATTATGCCAATCTATTGGATGCTCTTTTCTGAGAGGAGATTAAAGTCTAGAATTTATGCGCATGGGATAGATGCACCATCACACGTTTATGAACAGTATTGTATAATGAGTTTTACTTTAGTATGGTCTGTATTGCTAGGATCTAACGTATAGACTTTCTAATATTGAACAAAGTCTTTGAGATGTAGTTTATTATATTGTGGACATGTGAATGCTAGGATAGATTATCAGTGAGGCCTGTTATATTGTGAGACCTAATATTAGCAATGACTTTGAGAATTCTAGCTCTAGTTACATCTTGTTTTATGTTCAGTGATTGCGTCACATTCAGAGAATGCTTTTTGAATTCACTGTTTGACTTGACGAAAAATGGAATAATCTGCAAAGGAATGGGTGCTGATGGATATCATTTATTTTTTTTCTACTTTAGGCACAAAGCCCAAAATTTGGGGGGAGCGGGCCAGTCGATTAGATCGACCCGAGTACGCAACTAGTACTTAATTTATCGACCCCGAAGGATGAAAGGCAAAGTCGACTTTGGCGAAATAATTGTGGGGCAGACCAGAATTGATAGAATGTGGGCCAGAGAGAGTTTCATTAGAATACAGAAAGCATCTCACATACAGGACCATAGATAAACGGAGACTATAAGCAGACATTCAATATTTTAGCGCCAACGAGGGCCACAATAACGTATGAAAACCATGTACCGTTCTAACATAGGGTAGATATTTTCTATAAAGAGAAACATCATTAAAATTTACCAAATAAATATTTCCAGAAATAATGCTTACCTTTAAGTCCTGGTAGACCAGGTTCACCTCTAAGTCCAGGTATACCTCTTTCGCCTTCAGGTCCGGGTTTCCCCTCCTCGCCAGGATAACCAATATCACCACGCTCTCCAGTCTCTCCTTTCCTTCCAACTGGACCGATTTTTCCAACACTTCCAGGTTCTCCTTTTAGTCCAGATGGACCCAAATCACCTTTCATTCCTTTCTCACCGGGTACACCTGGTTCTCCATCTGCTCCTTTCTGTCCTGGTTCTCCCTGGTCGCCTGTAAAATATTGTGAGGTTATTATATGTAATCGTTTTTCTCTTCTCCCCCTTCTACTTCTCCTCGCTTCCTCATCCTCCTCCTACTACTACTATTACTACTAATAATAATAACAAAAACAACAACAACAACAACAACAACAAAAACAAAAACAATAACAATAATAATAATAATAATAATAATAATAATAATAATAATAATAAATGCCCTGATGCAGTACCAAGCAGTGGCTCTCATGGTTTCTTATCTTAACTGATTGAAAGTGTTATGTACATTGGTTTGTCTTGGTATAAAAAGATGGGCTACAGCAAATATTCTGCTCAATACCACAGATTTGCTTGTCAGTTGTTTGACCTTAACCAGTTGCGCATGTCCCTTGATGACTGACGATATGTGTATCTCCGATCACGAGCAGAAGTAGTGGGGGAGCATCATAGCCATGTGTTAGGGGGAATTCTTTTGGGTTTGAATAATTCACCTTTGGACACATGGGTGTTTTGTTCAACATCCTTAAACAAACCTTATTCAGGGACCTTTTGAGCGAGATGGGCTACTCGACCTGAAGAACATTCTAACTGGGCCCCACCTGCGAGGTCATGCGCTGTTTATCTTGATATGAGATCACCATGTCGCGCACATATGATTGAGATGCATGTGCTTTGTGTACCCTTATCAGAGGGGTAGTCATGACGGGTATAATGGGCTTCGTATATTTTACCCCAATGTCACATTAATGGCATGCACCGCTCTCTCACTCAATAATAATAATAAAAAAATATAGATTCCCCAAGATAGTTTCAGCAAATTGTAATAGTGAATCGTGGCTATGGCTGCAGAAAGGAAGCTGAAGAGGAACTAGGATACTTGGCATCTAAGGTTATACCACAGATTTGTTTGTCAGTTGCTTAACCACGACACAGAGAAATGAAAGTCAACGTCAGCGAAGCGTATCAAAAAAGGCTGAAGATGGTGTTGAAATCCAACCTGAATACCAAAAATTTGATTACCACAATGAATATCTGGGCAGTTGCGGTGGTCAGATATAGTGCCTCCATCCTCAAATGGACTAAGGAGAAACTATCAACACTGGATAGAAGGACGAGAAAGTTGATGACGCTGCATGGGGCGCTACATCCTAAAGCAAATGTAAACAGACTGTGTATGAAAAGCAAGAACGGTGGCAGAGGACTAATTAGTATAGACCATTGTATAAGAAGTGAAAGGAGGACGCTTGCCGGGTATTTGATAAATAGTGATGAAGACCTGTTGCAATATGCCGTGAAAGATATGGGTACAAATGCAGATGAAATGATGGGCAAGGAAGAGTTTAACCAAAAGGCTGAAGAGAAGAGAAAAGAAGACCTAGAAATGAGAATGCATGGACAGTTTGAAAGGAATACACAAGACTTTAAGGATAATACAGCATCGTGGGCATGGCTTGAGCGAGGTGATTTGAAGCGTACCACCAAAAGCCTGATCATTGCTGCACAAGACCAGGCTCTCGCTACCAATTCAGTGAAGTATAACATCTATAAAACTTCTGACACCTAGAAATGCGGACCCTGTGGAAAGAGTGTGAAAAATGTGACCCACTTGGTAAGTGGATGTGAGAGCTTTGCAAAAAAAGAATACAATCGCCGCCACGATCAAATGTGTGTGTGTGCGTCTTCATTGGCTCTTATGCTGTAAATACCACTATGAAGTAACAGAGAACTGGTATGAGCATGTACCAATTAAAGTTATCCAGGAGGAAGAAAAGTAAAGATACTCTGGGACTATGACTTTCAGACGGATGGTGTAATCGAACACCGTCGGCCGGATATTGTCATTTGGAATAAGAGAGACAAATACAGTCAGATCATTGATATAGCCATACCAAATGACATGAAAGCTGCGAGTAAAGAGGTTGAAAAAAATCACCAAGTACTCCGAACTGAAAGTGGAAATGGCGAGACTGTATGGAATGCGAGAGGGTCATATAAAAGTGATACCAGTGGTGATCAGAGCGTTGGGCTCAATCCCATTAAAACTGCAAAACTTCTTAAGGCAACTGGAAATCCCATGCAAGTTTAATGTCTTGCAAAAAGCAGCCTTATTGGGATCAGCGCACAACTTAAGTGAAGTATTATCTGTCCGAAGTCCTTGTTGTGACTTGACAGATGACAAAAGACTCCTACACTGTGTTACGAAGGAATAATATTAATAATAATAATAATGATAAGAAGAAGAAGAAGAAGAAGAAGAAGAAGAAGAAGAAGAAGAAGAAGAAGAAGAAGAAGAAGAAGAAGAAGAAGAAGAATGATAATAATAATAATAATGATAATAATAATAATAATAACAATAATGATGATGATGATGATGATGATGATGATAATAAGACTAAAACAATACCTATTGTCATAGGTGCCCTGGGAATGACAGCGAAACGGGCTGATTACTACCTAGCTCAGATACCAGGAAACCCCAAAATGGCTGAAGTTCAAAAGATAGTCCTCATGGGAACTGCCCATATCCTACGTAAAATACTGTCTATGTGATCTCAAATTTTAAAACAAATACATAATTTTCTTATGGTTTCTTAAACATTCTCTAGAACAACACTATGTACGAATCGAAATATATGGTACTCTAGGCATAACGTCTACATGAAATTCTAACTTGTTGTGTCTTGAGGTCTCTGGGTGAGACTTGGATCCAATTTGTACAAATGCAAAGCAAAAGTCAAACATATAATAATAATAATAATAATAATAATAATAATAATAATAATAATAATAATAATAATAATAATAATAATAATAATAATAATAAGAGGGAGAGAGAGAGTATAAGAAATGGAAGCGTGACCAAGATACGAAAGTTTTACAATGGAAGCTTGGACAGAAGTGGGGGAGTTAGAATATGGAAGAACATGGTATGATCATCGGACTGAAAGAGTTCTTCAGTCGGAGAAATGCAGAATTTTATGGAATTTTCCTATTCAAACAGATAAGAAGCTAGAAAATAACTAACCAGACATAACAATAGCAGACAAGAAAAGTGAAGTTGCTTACTAATTGATCTATTATACCCGTTTGATTGAAGAATTGTGAAGAAAGGGGATAAAACATTTTGAAAAATACAATTTGAAATTGCAAGAATTTGGAATATGAATACATAAAACGCTGGCTGAGAAATTTAATGAATTACTAGGAGAGCCAGAGACAGTGCCTGAATGGCTTACGGAAGGGAAAACTGTCCTAATGAACTAAACCACTGAAACGGCAAACCCACAAAATTACAGACCTACAATTTACAAAGCCTTTACTGCAATAATGTCGCAGAGAATGGGCAAACATCTGGAAGAAAACAACGCGTCTCCAAAAGAGCAGAAGGGATGCTGCAAGTGCTCATACGACTGTAAAGAACACTACTGATCAATAAAGCCATAACTGAAGGCATCCGCAGGAAGAAGGATCTAAGTATGGCTTTTGAAAGTATTCCCCACACATGGATCCTAGAAACACTAGCCATGAACAACTTAGCACCAATAATCATAAAATATGTAAAACATTCCACGAATACATGGCAGTCAGTGCTACGTCTCCAGACAAAAGAGGGACTAATAAAAACCAAAACCATTTCCATTACAAAAAGAATATTCCAGGGAGGCACGCTCTCTCCTCTCCTTTTCTAACATGCTAAACAGAACTGGATGTGGATACAACAGCCACAGCAAAGCAATCAGCCATCTCTTGCATATGGATGATCTAAAACTGTATGGTACAAATGATAAACAGCTGGAAGCATTACTACAGACAATACATGGATTTACCAAAGAAATAAACATGAAATTTGGCTTAGAAAAATATGCCAAAGCAACCTTGAAAAGAGGAAAACTGGTTAAGAGTAACTACATCACACTAGATAAAGCAAATGAAATAAGAAAATTAGACGAAAGCCAGACATAGAAATACTTAGGAATCAATGAACTAGGTACGATGCAACACACAAAAATGAAAGAGAAGAGAAGAAAGGAATACTATAGACAAGTTAGATTGATACTGAAAACAGAGCTCAATGCGAAAAACAAGAAAATAGGTATCAACACTAGCCGTACCAGTTAAAAGTTACAGCTACAATATTTTTAACTAGACTCTAAATGAACTAATCAAAACAGACAGGAAAATGTGAACAATAATGACATAGAAAGAATATATATATATATATACAACGTATCGAAGGTAGTAGAGGCCTTATACAGCTAGAAAACTACCATAAAATAACCACCAAAGACTACAGAAATACCTACTTCAGAAACAAGGAAAGCTAATACGATCAAAGCAAAAAACTGTTTTCTGCATTTAAGGATGTTGACAAATGCAAAAAAAAAAGAAGTCATAGTACCTAACAACAATGAAGAAAAAGAAGAACAAAAGCTGGAAAACAACTGAAATCCAAACTAAAACTGGAGCAGCAACGGATCATAATAAAACGATGGCAAGAAAAGCCCCTCATGGCAAATATTGGGTAAAATCAAACGGAAAAGAGATAGACAAAGCAAAATCCCAACAGTGGCTGAGAAGCTTAGGACTCAAAGCAGAGACCAGAAGTCACCAGAAATACGTAGGAAAAAGAAATACAAGTAACTGCAAAATATGTGATGATGGGGAAGAAACAGTAAGCCATATTTCTCAGGTTATCCAGTCCTGACTAAGAAGGAATATATTCAAAATACGACAGAGGTGGGACCTATATACACTTGAAAATATGTCACCACTATGGAATAACGATAGAAAAAAGATGGTATAAGCACGACCCAGAAAAGGTCAAAGAAAATGAGAAAGCAACCATACTCTTAGATATGCCAATACACAAAAAGAAATTAAGGCCAATAGGCCGGATATGGTTGTCAGAGATCACCAAGAAAAATGTCTTCTAATCGATGTATCAATATCAACAGATGACAATATTTCTCTAAAACGGAAAAACTTTCAAAATACAAAGATCTGGAAATAGAGGTAGCTCGAATGCGGAGCCTAAATACGGAAACAATTCCTATTATAGTAGGCGCATTAGGTATGATGAAACGAACATTGAGACAAATACATGTCAAATTCACCAGGACTTACAAGAATATATGACATACAGAAAATAGAACTACTAGGCACCGCACACATCTTACGTAAAACACTTTCAATACAGTGAAAGTAAGAGCACCACAACAAACCACAGCACATAACCAAGACACACAGAGCTGTGTTCGGTAGTACAGTGAAAGCACATGATAAAAATAAGACTACTGAATACTACTACTACTACTACTACTACTACTACTACTAATAATAATAATAATAATAATAATAATAAGAAGAAGAAGAAGAAGAAGAAGAAGAAGAAGAAGAAGAAGAAGAAGAAGAAGAAGAAGAATAACAAGAGCACTCAAGGAGCGCAAACTTTCACCAGCGCAACACCGACGTCCTCTCAACGATTAACCGGAGATGATTTTTAAAATGAGAATATCATGGGTCCTTTTGGTTTTCTCTTCTCTTAAATTCCGGTCTTCCTTTAATTATACTGTTGTCTTAGATTGATGTATAGAATTATGCATATATGTAAGTATACTGTAAATTGTTAAAATGTATGTATAATCTAAATTAATAACTAGCATTGTCTTTTTAGTTA
>NC_068990.1:44438588-44448577 GCF_001194135.2 Octopus bimaculoides
ATATATATATATATATACAAATATATAAACAGACAACGCCTTTATAAAGAAGACAAAAATCATACACTTCCTTAAAATATGAAATAGGAAGAATCTGGACTACGAGAACTGCAAAGGTCGTGCCTATAATAATTAGTATGTTGGGAACAGTAAGCAAAGTTATAGACAAATGGCTAAAGGAAATTGGAAAAGAATGACCTGTAGAACTCCTAGAGAAAATGTGTCTCTTAGGGACCACAAGGATTGTCAGATAGGTTCTAAACACTTGCAAGTCCACTGAAGACTTGTGGACACATAAAGTTACAGGTAATTATCCGCCACCCACATGAATCTTTCCAGGAATAAAACTGAACCAGAATCAAACAAAAACAATAATAATAAATGTCCTGATGCACTACCAGGCAGTGGCTCTCATGGCTTCTGATTTTAACTGAACGGAAGTGTTATCATCTATATGTTTTGTCTTGGTGTAAAAAGATAAACTACAGCAAATATTCTGCTCAGTAACACAGATTTCCTTGTCAGTTGCTTGACTTTAACCTGTTGAGCATGTCCCTTAGTGGATGACGATTTGTGCATCTCTGGTCACGAGGAGGTGTAGTGGGGGTCCATCAAAGCTAGGTGTTAAGAGGAATTCTTTGCGGTTTGAATAATTTATCTCTGGAAACATGGATGTTTCATTCAACATCCTTATTCAGGGACCTTTTAAGTTGGATGGGTTACTCAATCTATAGAAAATCCTAACTGGGCCCCAGTTAATAATAATAATGTAAAGAGAGGAGGAACAAAACGAGATCGATAGGAAATCAAGATCGTCTATACATGAAGAGAGCAAATGGTGGAAGAGCACTAATAAGTGTGGAAGACTGCGAGCGTATCGAACTCGAGAGCTTAATGAGATACTTAGCCCAAAATAAACCCTTGTGACAGCTAGGAACGAGGGAGTATTGAAAGCAAGGAAAAAAAGAAAAACAAAGGAAGAAGTACAAGAAGGACATAAAGAAGAATTACGCAAGAATGGACTACACAATCAATTCCGTGCAGCACAGCATAAGTTGCTTGGAAAATAGGTGGGATTGGCTGATGAAAGGAACACTAAAAAAAGAGACCGAGAGCACTTTACTGGCAGCGCAAGACCAAGATTTGGCGACGAACTGGAGGAATGAGCAAGTGTCTCTGCTGTGCCGCATCTGCAATAGAGTGGATGAAACCATTGCCCATATTACGAACGAATGCCAGACTTACTCCAAGCCACTAAAAGTTGTAGTGACACAATCAGGTAGCGAAAGTGCTAAATTGGAAGCTGTGCGAAAGGCGGGGGATAGAGAGTAGCAAGACGTGGTATGAGCACAGACCGCAGAGAAGCAAAATGCTCTGGGATTTCCCAATCCAAACAGATTAGAGCATAACAGACCGAATTTAGTGGTGGTGGACAAGATGCACCACATATATATAGTTTATGTTGCATTCCCCTTTGGCCCACAAAAAGTCAAGAAGGAAGGCGAAAAGATAGATTAATACAACCCTCCTAAGTAGAAAATAGCCCGGCTATGGAAAATGAAAAAGGAGAAGATAGTGCTAATTATTGTAGTATCCCCGGGAACAGTATCAGAAAGCATAAACTAAATTGGAATAGTGTGTCCAATAGAACTATTACAAAAGGTTTGCTTCCTTGGTACGGCCAGAATAATCAGGAAGATATTAGCTGAAAAGATCGAATAGCATGGTACCGATAGCTGCAGGTAGCAAGCCCGCTGCGCGTGTAAGACTTCTAGAGCTCCAACAAAACCTATGATAAAGAGAAATAATAATAACAGAAATGATCAGAGGCAAAAAACATGAAAACTGAATTACAAAATATACTGAAGAAAGGGAGAGACAAATCACTTCATGGCCAATACCCTACAAGGCTTGGCAGAGAGGAAGTGAGCCTCAGTAAAAGCCAACAATGGCTCAAAAACTCTGAACTAAAAGACGAAATGGAAGGACTGATTCTCGCTGCACTAAACCAATGCCTGACTACAAATATAAAACAAAATAATGAAAACGGGTCTCAACATCAAATGCAGAATGTGCAACCAGCACAATGAGACAGTTGTCCACATCATCTTGGATTGCCCAGTCTTTGGCAAGTCTGAACATGTATATAGACACGACAATGTAAGCAGTTATATCCACGGGACAATATGCCAACATTACAACATCAAAACTGACGGCGGGAGGTATAAGCATGTGCCAAGCAAGTTACAAGACAATGACCAGGCCCCAATGATCTGGGACATGCCGGTTTAAACGAACAAAGAAATAAAAGTCCAGGCATAGTAATCAAGGATTAGGGGGAAAAACATCTGCTTGCTGATAGACACTGCATTGTAGTCCCTCCTGATCAAAATATTGTCAAAAGAGAAGTGGAGAAATTGTCGAAGTACAAAGACCTTGAAATTGAAGTATTCAAAATGTGGGGCATGAAGGTAAAAACAATACCAATAATAAGTGGAGCATTGGGAATGATAAAAAAATCATATGAACAGAAACGTAGAAGCTATACCTGGATACTCAACACCACACACTGTCAAAATATAGACCTGCTAGAAACAACCCACATCCTACACAAGACACTATTAATGCAATAATACAACCTAAACAAAGCAACCCATAAATACAAGACACACTCTGTACAGCATTTATCTAGCGAAATAAACTCCCACTAGCAAACTAGAAAGCCAAAGCATTACACATTCGACACACAATACAAGCAGTAGCACAGCAAAAGACAAAACCACACCTCAAGGAAAATCAACTAACACAATTCATTACCGGGAAAATCTTGCTCACTCCAAAAAGCAGCAAATACCACACACAATGCTGCACACACCCCAGCAATACGGAGGTGTAACAGTGACGCAGTAGAAATATGCCTCAATTTATCAAATATTGAACAGTTATATAATAATAATAATAATAATAATAATAATAATAATAATAATAATAATAATAATAATAATAATAATAATAATAATAACAATGCCCTGGGAATGACGACAGCGAAACGGGCTGATTACTACCTAGCTCAAATACCAGGAAACCCCAAAATGGCTGAAGTTCAAAAGATAGTGCTCATGGGAACTGCCCATATCCTACGTAAAATACTGTCTATGTGATCTCAAATTTTAAAACAAACATAATTTTCTTATGGTTTCTTAAACATTCTCTAGAACAACACTATGTACAAATCGAAATATATGGTACCCTAAGCATAACACCTACATGAACTTCTAGCTTCTTGTCTTTTGAGGTCTCTGGGTGAGACTTGGATCCAACTTGTACAAATGCAAAGCAAAAGTCAAACATAAAATAATAATAATAATAATAATAATAATAATAATAATAATAATAATAATAATAATAATAATAATAATAATAATAATAATAGAAACACATGTGCAAGTATAAGTGAGAAAGAATTAGAAAAGATTGAAAAGTATAGACTACTAAAATACGAAATTGCAAGAATGTGGACTATGAGGAGAGTGTCTATCATCCCTGTAGTTGTAGCGGCACTCGGAGCACTAACAACCAAGTTCGAGAAATATATCAGAGAAATTGGAATTGACATTAGAGCAGAGCAAGCCCCAAAACTGCTCTTCTGGGGACAACTAAGATTTTAAGATTGGAACTTTGATATTGAATGTCTCCCACGACAATTAACAACCAATTATCAAAGCTTATAATGTGAGGAATTAGAGTATGTGAGGCCTCTGGCAACAAGCTGTTTACAGTGCAAACAGGACCGAGCGCTCTGAGAAGTAAAACAACAACAACAACAACAATAATAATAATAATGAATTACCAAAAACATATAATGACAAGAAACATAACAAGTAACTGCAGAATATGTGGCGAGGGACAAGAAACAATAAATCATATTATCTCTGGCTGCCCAGTCCTGGCTAAGAAGGAATATATTCACAGACATGACAGAGTTGGGACCTATATACACTGGAAGCTATGCCAACACTATGGAATAACAACAGAAAAAAGATGGTATAAACACACGCCAGAAAAAGTCACAGAAAACGAGAAAGCAACCATACTCTGGGATATGCCAATACACACAGGTAGAGAAATTAAGGCCAATAGACCAGATATAGTTGTCAAAGATCGTGAAGGAAAAAATGCTTTCTAATTGATGTATCAATACCAGCAGACGACAACGTTTCCCTAAAAGAAATGGAGAAACTTTCAAAATACAAAGACCTGGAAATAGAGGTAACTCGAATGTGGAATCTAAAAACAGAAACAATTCCTATCATAGTAGGTGCCTTAGGAATAATAAAAAAAATATTCAGACAAATACATAACAAAAACACCAGGACTTACAAATATATATAACATACAGAAAATTGCACTACTGGGCACTGCACACATCCTACGTAAAATACATGCCCAAGGCACACAGTGCTGTGCTCGGTAGTGAAGTGAAAGCACGTTGTAAAAATAAAACTACTGAATAATAATAATAATAATAATAATAATAATAATAATAATAATAATAATAATAATAATAATAATAATAATAATAATAACACTAAATATCCTGACGCACTACTAAGCACTGGCTCTAACGGCTTCTGATCTTAATTGATTGTTAGTGTTATTATGCAGATGCTTGCCTTGGTATAAATAGATGTGCTACAGCAGATATTCTCCTTAATACCACGGACTTGTTTTTAGTTGCTTGACCATAGCCAGTTGAGCATGTCCCTTAGTGACCGACAATATGTGCATCTCTGGCCACGAGCAGGAGTAGTGAATATAGATACGTGTTGAGAGAAATTCTTTGGGATTTGAATAATTCACCTCTGGAAACATGGGTGTTTTGTTCATTGTCCTTAAACAACCCTTATTCGGGGACCTTTTGAGCGGGATGGGCTACTCAACCTGAAGAAAGTTCTAACAGGGCCCCGCCTAAAAGATCATATGCTGTTTATCTTAATATAAAGTCACCATGTCATGCACATATGGTTGTGATGCATGTGCCTTGTGTACCCTTATCAGATGGGTAGTCATGATGGGTATATTGGGTTTCATATATTTGTATCCCAGTGTCATTTGATGGCATGCGATGCTCTAAAGTGAAGTTGCTTTCCTATCGATCTATCACGCCCGTTTGATTTCAGGATTTTAAAGAAAGGGGACGAGAAACGAAAGAAAAAAAAATACAATCCCCTAAAATTTGAAATAGGAAGAATTTGAAGTATGCGAACAAGTACTTTTATCGACCTTGGCCAGCGTGCTAACGAATGGCTTCACATTTTGGCACAAGGCCGGCAATTTCGTAAGAGGAGGTAAATTGATTACATCGATCGCAGTACTCAACTGGAACTTGCTTTATATGACCCTAGAATGAAGAAATACAAAGTCAAACTGCGGTGAATTTGAACCCTGAACGTAAAAGAGCATTTTGTCCAGCATGCTAACGATTCTGCCAGTACATTCTTTTCGCTCTTAACCTTTCATTTTCATGTTGTCGACAATAAATCTACAATGAGCAGGCTCAGGTATGCCATACATAGGGAATATGTGGCATAACTGGACTCCTTTCTCTTAGCATCCTAATACCTTATCGTGATAGATACTCAGTTCGGGTTTCTCAATATTTCTTGTATTTCACTTGATTTGAGAAATTGGATGTGTCTGTTAACCTCATACAATTAAAGATAACAGAAACAATTAAAATTGAAAGAACAAGTTAAAACACTTACCTTTGTCTCCTTGTACGGGGATAGTGTAATTATCAAAACCAAGTGCAGGTATTCCATCTTGTCCTCGCTCACCTTTCGATCCTTTACCACCTTTATCGCCGTCTTTACCGGGTGGTCCTCTTTTTCCGACGCCGGGCTCCCCTTTGATACCGGGAGGTCCTTCAGGACCAGCGTCTCCAGGTTTACCATCAACGCCAAGGGGTCCTTGCTCACCAATGGATCCCTTCTCTCCTGGTAGACCTATGATAGCATCTCCCTTAAATCCACGTTCACCTCTTTCTCCTTTCACACCTGGTAACCCTTCCGTTCCGGCTTCACCTTTTACACCACGTTCACCGGGCTCCCCTTTGGTTCCTAATCCTATTTTACCTTGCAAGCCTTGTTCACCTGGCCTTCCACTTTCACCTTTAGGGCCAGCTGGCCCGCGACTACCAGGAACCCCTGGTTCTCCAACTATTGTTTGTCCTGGTTCTCCTTTTTCTCCGCCTACATAACCTGGAAAAGAAAATTAAATTTGTCAATATTATAACGAATTAATTATTTATGTTTTGAGGCGTACTTCAAATGTTACCATTCTTCAGTCAAACATTGGGTACATTTTTAAAAATTTGTATTAAAAATATGTTCATAACTATGTTCATAAATGTGTTCATAAATGTGTTCAGTCTACTGAATGCCATGTGAAAATGCTCTAACTTTATATGTAAATCTAAGTTTTGCTATATTCTGGAATATGACTATATATGGCTTTCTAGAGGAGATGTGTAAATGTCTTTACAGAAGTTGTTGTGTGTCACCAGAGTTGTATCAAATGAAAATTAAATGACAGACACATTCATTGACTGTCGTCATGTTTTTAATTCGGTAAGTCGGTGTAACTCCTTTGCTTGTCAATTCACTTCTCAATATCTTTTGATAATTTTATGTCAAAATTCGTACACTGATGCTGCTTTTGTCATAGAAAATGAAGGCAGGATTATGTTCTATATGGTGCGTTGTCTGTGTTAAATGTCATAATATTTTTGCATTGTCATTTTCTAGCACGTATGGATTTTCATACGAAAGCATTTTGTTGGAGTTGAAACTGACTGGCAGCTTTACTATGTTGTTGTGTCTCTAAGTATATTTTATTAAAGCTACTATAGAACATCAATTGAGGTCTACATCGCGCAAATACCGATGGTTTGCATTTGTACTGCAAATGTTGTTATTTCTGTTTGCCCATTTAGACTGAAGCGTTTTCATTCAGCACACTCAAGTTACAAGAAAGTTAGCCTTTCACCCGAGAGTCTTCAACACTTTACTAAATCTACGGACGATGGCTCAAATTTTCAACACGTGTGCAAGAAACTTTTGAGCCTTACTTGGAAAGGTACTTACCAGAACCAATATCACATGATTCGCACATTTTCCCAGGTTCGCCTCGGTCTCCTTTCAATCCTATGGGTCCTTGTACACCATCTTGACCATCAACACCATCCTTACCGTCCAAACCATTAATTCCATCAACGCCGGGTTCACCTTTAAATCCTGGTCTGCCTGGCAAGCCGCTTGGTCCTCTCACGCCAGGCTCACCAACCGGTCCAACATCACCTTTCATACCTTTCATACCTTTCATACCTGGCGCACCTGGAACATCTAGTAAATCAAGAGAAAGTAGGAAGATGTTGATTAAAGATGCACGCTTAGAAGAACTGAAACAATATATTTCGATGTTATAATATGGAGGACCGTACATGCACTAAAGCTAAACTGGAACAACAGTTAAATGTTATACACTAAACAAATATTATAAAGTATGACATGGCATGAAACCATTCAGTGCCATAAAGCCATTCATTAACATAATATTAGTGAACGTGATAACCTGTATAAATACACAATACGTTTGATAAAATTCAAATGTCACAGCAAAATTGAGAGACAAACAGAATAAGCGACGAAGAGTAACAGAGTGTGTGTGTGTGTGAGAGAAAGAGAGAGAGAGAGAGAGAGAGAGAGAGAGAGAGAGAGAGAGAGAGAGAGAGAGAGAGAGAGAGAGAGAGAGAGAGAGAGAGAGAGAGAGAGAGACTGAATGAGACAGACAGACGGAGAGAGAGAATAAAAGACAAAGAGTGAGAGAGAGATAGAATAAGAAAGATGATGACATTTATAGTAATTAAATATACCAGCAGAAAGACTTCCCCCGGGTGGTTTTCTGCTAGCCACTCAATAATATTTACACATTTGATTCTCAATTCTAATAATTTTTAGGATATTTTAAGTATAATTATTTTCTTGTATTATAGTGCTTACTTGCTTAGTAAATACGGCTTTCATTATTTTATCAGTTTCATAATCTCTCTTTTTTAACAAACATTAAGGTAGTCCAGCTTCGTTTAATGTGCCAAAGAATAGCAGCGATCACCTAAAGATATTTTAATACCTATAGCGTATCAAATAGCCATAGCAACACACGGGTGCACAAAAGTCTGGTACTGTGAGAACACATAGAAATGGCGGTTCCTTACTTTTTCAAATATACCCAAATTTAAAATGATCTAATATAACGATATCATTCATCCGGCATGGGTTGAAATATGCCAAAACAATTCAATTCCTCACAAATACATGTTACTTTACATATAATTTACGTGTTAATTCTATTTACTGAAATTTGTTAAAAGGCATATTTTGCTTTGAAGTAGTATCTCCTTGTAGACACAATTGTCAGTAATCATACTGTTTCCATTCCTCTCTGCCAATATTTTTACATTAGACTTCTTTCGAACTCTAGATAAAACTTGTCCCAGTGCCTTGTTGCACGTCAAAGCAAAAGCTGGCTTGACAAGAAGTCGTTTGCGTGTGAATGTGAATGGAAATTCCATTTCTTGAGATACATGTGGTATTCTCGGGATTAGCAGAGTTGATCTTGCATAAGGACCAGAAGCAACCTCAGCATCAATAACATGATCATGACAATGATGTAGCGTGTGCCATTGCAATATCCGTTAGTAGCATCTAAATTTCTCAGAAGCATTATGGAGCAATTTTTCTTCAGAACGTCTGATGGAAACCGTGATGGTGTAAGTTTATTGATGAACTCTATTGGGTACAGAGTTTCATTATCAACTGTATCTGAGCTTCTGTATATTTTTAGCTCACCAGGAATCCTGGTCAACAGAAAATCATTCACAAATTGTGCTGCTTCATTTGTTGGCGTAACAATGGCTCTATTTGCTAGCCACACAGCATTTGTGAAGTTATTTTTTAGGTCAGCATATATAAAATCACATAAATCTAAAAGAGTAGCACTTTCAACACAAAGATCATTGGGTAGCTTGATTTTGAATTCACCTAGGCTTTGTTCAACAGAAATGTTACCATTTCCTACACCAAGAAGGTAATTAGCAAACTTTTTCATCAGAATGACCTTCTGTAAGGAGCCTTAGATTGGTTGTCAACTCCACTACATCCACATGATCGCAAAGAAAAGATCTCCTTTTGTGTCGCATTAGCAATTTGTGATCTGACACCATTATTTTGAGGTAGAATATTCTCTCGAGATACCAGTCGGTTATGTGTAGCGGAAATAGAATCACGTCTACATCTCCATGCATATTCAGGTATCTGTTTCAGTCGCTTTGCCCTGGTTTCATCTGATTCAGTTGCCAGTCTTTCTCTCTGTCGTTGAGCCTTTCCTACTCTATATAGACATATTACACCTCTTTGGAATCAGGATGATCCTGGGATTGAAAATCTGCACTTCATTTGGTTCTTGAACATCCAGCACGAGAATTAAATCTGGATGATGGTTTGTTATATGCTAACAGTTGAAAATTAAAATTTAAAAGAACTCCAAAAATTTGTGAACTTACAAGCTTTTCATTTAAACTGAATTTAAAGTAATGCCATACTGGTAGGATAATACCATATCGGTAGGGTACCAATAAAGGCTTTATTATTATTATTGCTCCCATTAGCTTTGGGCCGCAGGCCAATTAGCCCGCCGCAGAAGCTAGCCGTACGGAATGTGGCTTTTAGGCTAATATTTAATAAAAGAGAGCGAAAGATTAACTGCGAGAGAAAAACAAATGAGAGACACAGAGACAGTGACTGAGAGCAACAGATAGACAAAAGCGAGTGAAAAGAAAGATAGCGGATGAGAGAAGAAGAAGAAGAAGAAGAAGAAAGAGAGAGAGAGAGAGAGAGAGAGAGAGAGAGAGAGAGAGAGAGAGAGAGAGA
>NC_068990.1:44448654-44449432 GCF_001194135.2 Octopus bimaculoides
AGAAGAGAGAGAGAGAGAGAGAGAGAGAGAGAGCAGAAGAGAGAGAGAGAGAGAGCAGAAGAGAGAGAGAGAGAGCAGAAGAGAGAGAGAGAGAGAGAGAGAGAGCAGAAGAGAGAAAGAGAGAGCAGAAGAGAGACGAAAATTTAAGGAGAAAAAGAGAATATATATGTGTGTAAGAATGCAAAAATAAAATTATGAAAATTTATTAACCTGTAGTTCCATTAAAATTGAAAATGCTTCCTGGTTCTCCCTTGTCACCCTTTCTAGTAAGGTCTCCGGGCGTTCCAGCGATTCCGGGTTTACCTCTGACCCCAGGTTCACCTTTCAGGCCTGTAACACCAACAGGTCCTCGATCACCTTTATCACCTTTATCACCTTTATCACCTTCCTCTCTGTCGGTAAAGTTTCCAGGTCCCGGGAAAGGAATTTCTAAAACAAAACGCAAAATATATTCAGTGAGTTCATATTGGTTTCAAATTTGGGACATAAGGACAGCAATCTGGGAGAAGGGGATAGGTCGATTACATCGATACCAGTGCTCAAATAGCACTTATTTTATCAACTCCGAAATGGTGAAGGGCAAACTCAACCGCAATAGAATTTGAACTCAAAAAATGAAGACGGACGAAATACTGTTAAGCAATTTCCCTAACTTGCTAACGATTCTGCCAGTTTGCCGCCTTAATGAGTTCATATCAAAGGAAAAAATATTATATACATGCATGCATGTGTGTGTATATATATATATATATATATATATATATATATATATATATAT
>NC_068990.1:44453477-44454859 GCF_001194135.2 Octopus bimaculoides
CATAGGTCTTTTATAAGCTTCATGTGTGTGTGTTGATGCCTTATCAAAAATTTTTTACGTTACATTGAAAGGATGGATGTCATTCTCTTTCAATTCCCAGGCGTGCTTTGCAAGACTAGACGCTGTCCTGTTCTCGGGGTATCGGAAGGAATATCGGTGGGAACAGAATCGAGTCTTGAATGAATTTTCTGAAGCCCCTGTATATGTTTTATATTCATGCGAGCCATTTATTTGTATATTGGCTCTATAAACAATACCTTTTTCAAGACATTTTCCTTCTAACGGACAGCACTTCTCACCTTTGAAGTTACAATTCCTTAGATTAGATTCGGCACTGTAGTTGTCTGTAATAAGTTTTGTATTGTGCTGGCTAATAAGAGGCGAAGTTTTTGCAACAAGAATAGCTAACCTTCAGCGTTCTTCCATTAAATATTCTATAGAACTTATGGCTAGGTTGAAACTCTCATATATATATGTATATATATATATATATGAGAGTTTCGTTCTTTACTTGTTTAACTGATAATTGATATGGCGGAAACTCTCGGTCCTTGAGTCACTTTTATAAGTTTAGCAGGATAAAAACGCTTAAATTCCTGCAGGTACGCCACAAAATTTAAAATGTCAACCGACAAAATATCGTATGGGTAAGACGTTTCGACTTTCGAAATATTTTTGACTGTCGCATTTGGATTTGACTTTACACGTACTAACATATACAAACACACACAAATACACACACACGCGCATATGCACACACACATGCACACACACACATACAAGGTGAAACTTATGATCCTGGTCAACCGTAATATGGTTAATAAACATATGATCCTATAAAACCTAGTACTCTTCTGTTAATACGTTCTATTACTTAACAACACTAATTGTTACAAACATACAAAAACGAATACATTTACTTACACTTCTAAGTACACATACATTTACACGCGCATCACATATACATACACACATACAATGTATGTGTGTGTCTATATGTATATATATATCTATATTAGGGACGTGTCGCCTAGGTAGGCAAGGTAGACAGTGCTTACCTTGAATAAAATAGATCGATAGCAACATTTTCCTTTTATCGCAAAATATGGAATTAATTCAATAAAATTATGAATGTTACTCTGATTACTACGCATAAAATGCAAAATGTTAAAATTTTTTGTAGATTAGGTAGGCATAATTCGCCCTGCCTTTCAATCTCAGTATTTAAGCTACACATAGTACTGCTGTAGTACACGTGCTGCGTAAACTCCTACAACACCGTTTTTTTTACCTACTATAAAGGTAGAAGTATATCTGCCTTCAACTCAGTAGCGCTTATTTTTTGTCACCAACTGTAATTACTGACGGCACGTGCCTGATAT
>NC_068990.1:44454974-44456220 GCF_001194135.2 Octopus bimaculoides
TATATATATATATATATATAATTAATAATAATAATAATAATAATAATAATAATAATAATAATAAAATGAGGCAGCTAGTTAGCTGAGTTTCACCAAAAGGAAACCAATAAGCGTCATTAAATATGACTGAGGGTGTTAGAACACATACACTGCTAGAAATAAGAGCTATATGACTCTGTTACTGCTGTCAATGCACATATAATTGTATACATACATGGGGCAGCGACCATAGATCGCAGACACATACATGCCGACAGCGGCCGGAAACTGGCGAATATGTGTATGTATTTATTTGTGTGTTTCTATATTTTTTATGTGTGTGATTTGTAGGAGAAAATACTTGTGTCATGCAGGTCTGGTCAGCCATCAAAGAAGTCACAGGAATCAACCCCTTGTAAATTGTGGTACGGCTATTTTCGATTACAGAATATGCGTAGCGTGTGGAACGGCGTGCTGTTCAGCTGGAAGATTAAAGAGACCTGTCAAGAGACTTCATGCTGTGGCACATGTTCCTTCTGCTAACCAACATAACTGTGCCTTATGCAATAAAATGTGCAAATCTTTGATAGGGTTCAAGTATCATATAAGGGCCTCATTTTGCATTATCATTGATTCATTTGCAATGATTCTTTTTAGGAATGGCTTTGCTCGTATACGAGAAAGCAGCCACTATATATATATGTGTGTGTGTGTGTGTGTGTGTGTGTGTGTGTGTATGTAATATTTTGGACTAATGGGTATATGTCGATTAGTGTATTGAAGTGTTGAGTAGAGCACTGGTATAGTTTGGGCTACGTGGTGTCATCCTCAGTTGGGGTATATTTCCGTTGGATCTACTGCAGGTACCCTGCAGTGTTAAGTAATCTATATTTTGTACAACGGTCGTTTCGACCCATCCTGCTACTTTCCCTTATGGGTGGGACTCCATTCAACATGTTGTGTTGCATCCATTTTGCAGTTTGGGTCACATCAGGTACATTCATATATAAAGTGGTGTCTCGCTAAAGATCCTGAGTTTCGGTGGTCATGTTGTTATATGCCCGTCGAGTATTATGCATGGATGTACCTTATGTGACTAAGACTGAAAAATGTTGAACATAGTCTCACCCATAAGGGACAGTAGCAAGATGGGTCAAAATGATCGTTGTACAAAATAAAAATTAATACCGAATCCATCTTCTGGTTACTTATTCAGTTATCATTACATACATACATACATACATACATACATACATACATACATACA
>NC_068990.1:44456320-44457626 GCF_001194135.2 Octopus bimaculoides
CCAAGGTGCCACGCAGTGGGACTGAACCCGGGACCATGTGGTTCGTAAGCCTGCTACTTACCACACAGCCACTCCTACGGTTATGTTTGTTTTTAACAAAATATATATAGGTAGATAGATAGATAGATAGATAGATAGATACATACATACATACATACATATATATGTACATATAGACATATATATATACGTATGCATGTTTTTGTGTGTGTGAATATTTGTTTGTGTGTGTGTGTGTGTGTGTGTGTGTATGTGTGCATATATACATATTTTTGTGATGTAATACAGAATAAAATGTATCAACACGAGTTGCAAAAAATGTTGATGATAATAATGACGACGACGACATCGATGATGTTAAGGTTGGAAAATCACCTACATATGTATGAAATGTATTATAAGTATGGAAAACTTTCAAAGACTAATGGTAGTCACCTTTTTTCCATGCCATGATAAATTAGGAAGCTAATTCCATGTTTTGAAGTTCTTCGAAGATAATTCCATACCTTTGGAAACAAAATGTTTTTCAGCAAATTGGTCCGTTCTAGACAGTGACTGAATGCCTTATGCTTCTGGTTTTTAAAGACGAGTTTCTATACTTTTTACATCACCCGATGAGATATACAGTCCTCGAAACGGAATTAAAAGCCGAACACTTTTAACTGGATAATTTCACGCTTAATACCTTCATATCGTTTATCAGAATTCAATTCTTTCCGCTTACTCCTTCACTATTTATGGACATAAATGACCAATTTTTATGAATATTCGTTGCGCGTGCAAGGGTCCAGTTCTTTTACTTTTTCTGTTTTTGAAAGTCTGATGGCATTAGGTGTAAGTTAGGAATAAGTCCACGAAAATGAAAATTTATAAAATATACATAAATACATAAATACATTTATTGGTATAAAAGTGCTTGTAAACATTTAAGTAATTAATTTCGGGTATACATGTGTGCGCATTTATATATGTATATATGTACGCATACATGTGGAGGTGCAATGGCCCAGTGGTTAGGGCAGCAGACTCGCGGTCATAGGATCGCGGTTTCGATTCCCAGACCGGGCGTTGTGAGTGTTTATTGAGCGAAACCACTTAAAGCTCCACGAGGCTCCGGCAGGAGATGGTGGCGAACCCTGTTGTACTCTTCCACCACAACTTTCTCTCACTCTTACTTCCTGTTTCTGTTGTGCCTTTAATTCAAAGGGTCAGCCTTGTCACACTGTGTCACGCTGAATATCCCCGAGAACTACGTTAAGGGTACACGTGTCTGTGGAGTGCTCAGCCACTTGCACGTTAATTTCAC
>NC_068990.1:44457636-44458623 GCF_001194135.2 Octopus bimaculoides
TGAGCGAAACCACTTAAAGCTCCACGAGGCTCCGGCAGGAGATGGTGGCGAACCCTGTTGTACTCTTCCACCACAACTTTCTCTCACTCTTACTTCCTGTTTCTGTTGTGCCTTTAATTCAAAGGGTCAGCCTTGTCACACTGTGTCACGCTGAATATCCCCGAGAACTACGTTAAGGGTACACGTGTCTGTGGAGTGCTCAGCCACTTGCACGTTAATTTCACGAGCAGGCTGTTCCGTTGATCGGATCAACTGGAACCCTCGACGTCGTAAGCGACGGAGTGCCAACAAAACACAATGCATACATACACACACACACATATAAATGTATTTGTTTATTTATTTGTGTTCTACGTCCCTGTTTTTGTATTTTGCCACGGACATAGTTACCATTTACAAAACAAACGTTGTATTAACAGTGGACTTAGTAGAAACTTTAGACGCATTTTTTGCCCTTCATTTTATTTCACAAAATTCAAACCTCTTTTACTTCATAAACCGATAAAATATAATGAATATTGGATATATATATCAATATATACTCAATACATTAACTCTCAAACCATATTATATTAAAAATCACTTCTATGTATATGAGAGTAAATATGGGTTTGTATTTGTTGAGAATATTTTTAAAATTTCAAGTTTATAAGTACATCTCACCCTCTTCACTCTTCCTTTTGCTTTCTCTCTCTCTCTCTTTCTCTATTTATCTATTTATCTATCTCTATTTCTAGCTCAACTTTTACTTCTTTATATACTTCTGCTCCATCGTCTTGCTTCTCCCAGTTTATCTTTCTTTATCGTACTTTACGTTATTTATTTCTCTGCTGCCCTGCAGTTCTCAGTCATTTCTCAGTGAGCCGTGGGTGTGGCACTATGATAATATGGGATGCATTTTAAAACGGTTTCTTGCTTATCTTTCAGTTGATGCATTTTATTGTATGCATTTTGCGAACGATTGTGTTGTTAATTATCCGTTTACAA
>NC_068990.1:44458958-44460363 GCF_001194135.2 Octopus bimaculoides
TATATATATATATATGGGGGATGCCTGTGTCCCCATCAGCACTCGATAACTGGTGTTGGTGTTGACTACTTAACGGTTCGGCAAAAAAAAGAAAAAAAATAGAATAGGTACCATGCTTTAAAAAAAATAAGTCCTCAGATCGATTTGTTTAACTAAAACACTTCAAGGTGGTGCTCCAGCATACTCCCAGTCAAATGATTGAAACAAGTAAGCAAGTAAAAGATAAAAGATAAAATATATGCGTATGTGTGTGTATGTATGAATGCACGTATGTATGTCAGCTATGACGCAGTCGGGATAAACTTTGGTTAAAACAGCCATCTATATAGCACACTTAATGTATACGTAAGAAATGCCTATCGTAGTAACTGGCCTATCGACAGTCTGAGTACATTAAATATGATATAGATGGCTATTTTAATTAAATACTGTGGACTAAACATTCATCCACATTTGAATTGCCTATAACGGGTTTTTAATCAGTCAGGCAGCTCTTCGCATCATCATTCGATGTTTACACTTATTCGTATATCAGCGGATATAAATTCGCATCCGACCACATGGATGATTGCGAGTATGCACCATTGACAAGGCTCAAAAAGGTTGAATCGCATCTGGCGCTCACGCTGGCTGCTGCTTTGACGAATGCTTGTCTCTCGCTCTTTGGGGTTAATTGTGTTTTTAATGCAGCAAGTCCATATGAAATGTTATCTCTGGACAAATACTGCCAGTCGAGAGTCTGTATACATTTAGCATGATACAAAGGTGAGTATATTTGTGTGTTCACGTGTGTCTGTATGTATGGAATTATATGTATATTTGTGTATATGTGCGGGTGTGTATATAATTGTGTGTCGTGTATGTATAAATATTTCGTACATACATAATACATACATACATACATACAGACAGACATACATACACACATACATACATACATACATACATACATACGTTCAGATATGCTTGCATGCCTCCATGATAACTAAATACATAAATTTTTGTCCCGTGAAGACTGAAATAAAATTCAAGAATACCAGACCAGACATAATGATCTGAAACAGAGGAAAGAAATTATGCTGCTTAGCAAATGTTAACATAATGCTGAACATTAATGAAAAAGAAAGCATTTATCCCAAGCTGAAGAAAAATCCTTAGATACTCTGACATGACTACAATTTTAGATTTCTACCCATAATTATTGGAGCGCTTGTTATGTGACTAAAAGGAACAGAGCCAATCTTGAGAAGCTACGTTTTACAAAGGCATGAAGTACAAACATAGTCAAGTAATTGCAGCCGAAAGCCATCAATGCCACTACTAAATTATGCAACACAGTCAAGAATTTTGGTGTGTGATAACTCTGTGTGTGTGTGTGTGTGTGTGTGTGTGTGTGTGTGTGTGT
>NC_068990.1:44460703-44461480 GCF_001194135.2 Octopus bimaculoides
ACACACACACACACACACACACACACACACATACATACATACATACATACATACATACAACGTCCTATATTAGAATTTAGCTGCCTAATGCACAGCACCGCGGGATCGAACCGCACACTGAGAGGGACGTGGCTGCAAAGCGAATTTCACAAATGCACGAAGAAATCTTGCTTTGGAATTAGCTACTTATAAAATTACCTACAATTTTTTTTTTTTAGCTTGTCAACGGAAGAAACAGCTATGATGGAGCCTATCATAATTCAAAATCTTTGCACTTAGTGTTTCACGAAGGCCTTATCATATTTACTGGCCTACTTCTTTGACATAAAAAAGAAGGTCAGCCTATTCAAGTAAGTTCTCAGTGAACATGACTTTATGTATGGTATACATAGCCACACCTACCAAAACGATCTCCCAAACAATGATGTTGGCAGACAAGGCCTTTCAGCTTCCATATTGAACAATGCCTATTTAACTTCAGAAACAGTCTGCGTTTGGGAATTAAGAAGTTTATGGCAAATGAGAAGGATGTTACTTTTTTCAGTCATGGCAATGCGGCCATGCAGGAGCAACACCATGAATAGTTTTAATCCAGCAAATAAAGTATGGTACTTATTTTTTCGGTCTCTCTTGGCGAACCGAAAACAGGGACGTTAACAAACCAACAAGCGGTAGTGGGGACCCGGCAAATTTAATGGCCTACACATTCACCCATATATATTTGTCTATGTCTATTACATGTGTGTGTGCGTATGTATGTATATATATATATATATA
>NC_068990.1:44461782-44466458 GCF_001194135.2 Octopus bimaculoides
ATATATATATATATATATATATATATATATATATACAGATATCTTTAAGTATATTTGTCACTTAAATGTGGCTAACCCTTAAGGGTGGATGCTACTGTAGCTTGTAGCCCCAGGAGGACACCTCCTCCAGCTAGCTATTGATACACTTTCTGTGCCCTATCAGTATTTGCAAACGGAAGAGAAACTGCCCCGCAGATGTTAACATAAAGCTGAAGATCACTGAAAAAGAGAATAACTACATTGAACTACTGAGAAATCTGCAGTTCCTCTATCTATATTGTTGATGTTGAAATTCCAATGAAAGAGCCTTGAATCTAGGTTAGAAGCCGACTCTTTCTCTACTGGCAAGAAATCTTCAAATAAAACTGAACAATGACATACATACATACATACATACATACATACATACATACGACGGGCGTGTTTCAGCTTCTGTCTATCAATTCCACTTATAAGGCTTTAGTCGACTTAGGCCAATAGTAGAAAACACTTTCCTGAGATGACATGTGCTGATAAATACCACAAGGATTACCAACGACATTAGCCTGTTGATAAATCCTGAAATTCTCACCTAATTTTTATCGGATCCCCAACAACAGTACCGAATATACGAGCTAACGAAGTAGCCCATAGTAGCTGAAAAATTGGAGCCAGCTTTTCCTCAAATCAATTTCTCGGCTAGATAGGACGCTATTCTCCCACACGTTTAGAACTCACGATTTCGAACTACTACTGTATATAAAGTATATAGAGTATGATAACAAGAGTCTACCTCTAACTTCATCATCATTGCCAACAACAGAAATACGACAAAAACAGATGTCACACACACACACACACACACACACACACACACACACACACACACACACACACACACACACACACACACACATGTTTATATATGCCACAGGAGAACATGATGTCTCGTGACACATTTTGAAGCATTGGATAAGAAAAAACTTTTCCATTAAACTCGAAGCTGGTCGTATTTTGCAGCTTCTAAGAAACATGCATGCATGCATGTATGTATGTATGTATGTATGTATGTATGTATGTATGTATGTATGTATGTATGTATGTACGTACATACGTACGTATGTATGTATGTATATATGTATGTATGTATGTATGTAGAAGATCAGCTTTAATGCATATTAACAAGCCATGTTCCAAAGATCTCAAATTAAGACTGATTGCAGCAAGCCTGTCTGTGAAACACATAGACTATGTAACTTTATTGATATATTCCTAAACATCGTTCTTAAACATATATCCTGCTTCATAAGAGCTGACATAAACTTTCTACGCTATCTTTCGAATAAAACCCACGAAAGACTGTATCATATGATGTAGTACATGTCTACACCACGATTTCACATGAATACGAAGTAGAATCTATAAAATTCTGGTTGGAAAAGCAGCCCACCTGAACGAATTAAGAAAAGATTTATCATTGAAGGATGAATTCATCCTACAAAATAACTTTTTCCGTTTGAATCACAACATCTAAAAATAGTTATCGGGGACTACACTGGTCACGAAAATAGCTCCCGCATTTGTAAATCTGGTTACGGCATACTTAAAAGTATGCCACGTATACAAGCATTTCAGATTAAAATTCTTCCATAAATACCTATTCACCAGCTGAACGATTGTTTCATCCTGTGGACACGCAAATTGGATCAATGCTATGAGTTTAAAACTCTAATAAATAGCATATATAACAGTATCCAATTTGCAATGGAATATAATTAAAAAGCAACTACTCTATTTAGACATCTTAATCATAAAACGAAATACGAATGTTGAACTGACATCCATTTCAAACCAACAGACACACAAACATGCGAAATTATATATACACAACCAAGCACGAAGAATCTGCGAAATTATATGCAAATCCAATACCCAAGAGGAACAACTTTAAGAACTGAAAAGTATATTACTCGAATGACAATACCTTATAATCTTAATCAATTACAGAATAGAACGTATAAAACGATAGACGCACAAGAATTACGAAAAGCAAGAAACATCTCTAGTACACTCAATACTTTACTTCACTAACATACAATTCGAGAACTACAGAAGCATACATCATTTGCTAGGGTATTCTATTTTTGGTGAATAAAGGCACTCAAAATACACAAAATTATTATAAGTAAAAGACAACCAGTTATTTTAATAATTACAAGCGCCAAACTGCGCACCAAAAATGCAACTTCAGTAGTCCAAAAGTGTAACTATTTACTCTAGTTGTGGGGCCTGCATCAATCTCATTGGGATTTCAGTGTGTGAATTTAAATCATGAAAAATATTTACCATGAAAGACGTTTCACTTAAGCATTTGCTATTAAATTCAATGGGTGTGATAAAGATTACCTAAGATAAATAGTATATAACTGTGAGGCACAAAATGACTAATCACCGTCAACAGATAGGAGACCACACTACCAGAAACATACCCGTTACTAAACAGATCTATACTAGATCTATATACAAAACCAAACATCTCAATTACAAAATTTTGTCTTTATATTAATATATTGGGAACACCCTAGCTCAATTCCGGTTACATAAGAAAAATACGCTTATCAATAAACATAAACTAAAGCTTAATACTTTATAACGACATGGATTACGATTTTGGTTGAAATCGGACACTGAGAATAAAAGGGAAAACAAGTGATGCTATTAAGCATTCAACTGACCGAACGTCAGAAAAACAAGTGATGTCTTAAGAGGGTCAGTCAAGTCGAACGCTAAACTGCTGTCAGCCATAAACAACTGACGTCCACAGACAGTCAATCAACAAGAACGCTGGACTGTTGTCGGGCAGTAACAAGTGGCCATAACAGATGATAAGCAAATGACGTCCTCAAGCAGTCAGCTAACCTGAACGCTAGGCCAGAGGAGGACAGAAACAAATAATGTTTTGGGGTAAGTATTCAATCAGGACTTGAACTCTTGGCTTGAAAACTACGTATATAAGGCAATGGCAGTTTTAAAATAATTCCACATTCGAACGAGTAAAGCAAGCGATGAACATGGCAGACCACGTCATTTTTTTTTCTTACACTTTAAAATCTTCCTCATGTCATAATTCATAGCCATGAAACTTATTGAGCTCTTAAATTTATAACATTGTTATGAAATTTATCGAACAATTGAACTGTCATTATTTCTTGTTCCTGCGAAACTTATTGAACGCATAAATTTTGTTATGAAACCTATAAAACATTTAATATTTGAACGTGTTTTATCGCTATAAAATGTTTCTCTTGTGCATTCTCTTTCAAATTTTCGTCTTACTCTTAATTTACCAAAGACAAACAAAAAGTTGTGAAAGCGGTATAGTATTAGAAATTAAAAAAGAAACGCTAAAATTCATTTGAAGACCATGCGTATTTTCAACTCCAAAACTAATTTTTTAATATCCTACGTGGAAGTAAACCACTTTTTTTTTCCAATATACACACGCACTCAAACAGACTCTCGCGTACACAGACATGAACATACACATACACACACACACACACACACACACACACACACACATACAAACGAAATGCATACATACATACATACATACATACATACATATGTGTGTGTGCGTGCGTGTATGTGTACGTTTATGTGTGCGTTTGGTTTTACAAACAGGAGAAAGAGAACTGTATGTATGTGTGCGTGAGTGCGTGTAATTGGACTTATACTTTGTGTATAAGTAAAGTATAAGTACGATTATGCGTATAAATCCATACCCTTGATTCACTTGAAATCGAGAAAGATATATTAGCCATTATCAGTCAGGCGACTATCTAAAGTTTACCCTCATTGTCACACAAATTCATTTATGATCCGTTACAGGCTTTAATGGGTATACAAAGTAATATAACATTAATGCCATCTGGTTCAAACCCGACACATTTAGTTACATTTGACGTCCTGTCCTTTATTACAATATCATATCCCACTCACTGAAGATTAGATTACTAAACATACATTTACAGATATCGAACTCGGCACGAAAAAGTTTTACTTTCAAAGCAATAACATTGAATTACTTTCGTATTCTAAAGAGAATTATGTAACTATTATTAAGGTAAATATATAATTATATGTGCGTGCGTAGATACATCATAGGCGTCGCCGAGATTTAGAGCGTGGGGCTTCTTGACTATGAAAATGGATCTACCGCCAGCACTTAATCTGTGAATAACAGTGAAATAGAATAAGTGTTCGATAGTAATTATATTTGTGTGAAGCTATGGGTCTTTAATCCGAACCTGTCGACCCCGTTCTCGTGGCTATGTATGAGAATACACAGTATGCTGCAACGTAGATAGTATACACATACATACTTACAAACATACATGAATACTTACACACACACACACAGTCACACACACACATATATATATAAGAAGGAAATTGAAATAATAGTCATTACATATAATTCATTTATTTCAGCAAATTTGGCTTACAGCTGTTTCCAGTAGTCATTATAGGTTCGTTACTGGTAGATTTCTCAACTAATCTATTGATCAATTGAAGCAAATTGAACGACCTAAGAAAATCAATGCTACTATTTATACAAAAACACACGCATACATAGACACATTATGTGCACACACACACACACACATATATATATATATATATATATATATATA
>NC_068990.1:44466519-44469001 GCF_001194135.2 Octopus bimaculoides
ATATACACATAGGTATATGCATGTATGTTTGTATGTATGTACAGCTGTGTTAAAATTTGCTTCCTAAGCACATTGTTCCAGGCTCGACCCCACTGCGTGGCACCATGAGCTTCTGTCTTTTCCTATAGCCCCGGGTCGACCAAAGCCTCGTAAGTTGATTTGGTTGATGGAAACTGAGGGAAGCACGCCGTGTGTGTGCGTACGTGTGTGTGTGTGTGTGTGTGTGTGTGTATGTGTGTGTGTGTATGTGTGTGTGTGTGTGTGTGTGTTACTGCATTTACTTGCCCGTAAAGCAGCGGTTCAGTAAAAGAAACCGAAAGAGCAAGAACCAGGGTTTAAGAAAATAGGTAATGGGGTCGATTCGTTCGACTAAAATCCTTTAAGGCTGTGCCTCAGCATGGCCACAATCTGATGACTGGCCGTAGTCATGTATATGGGTGTGTGTGTGTGTGAGCATATGTGTGTGTGTAAGATAGGGAGAAGTATATGAGTGCAATCTCAGTTACTGTAAAATAATTGTACCAAGGTAGAAATCAGGCCGAGGATAAACGTTGAAACACGATCTATGTATTGAATTTGTTAGGCAAGGGCGGTAAGTGTGTGGGAATATCTGGTGTTTGATGATTGTCTGTGTGTGTTTGATGAGTGTGTGTGTTTGTGTGTGTGATGGGGGACGGGTGAGGTGTGAACTGTCTACAAGAATCGGCTCAAGTTTACAGAGTACTGGAACCAGGACAATGGGGATATGGGCGGGAACCACAAGGCGAGGTTGATATAATACAATATGTATGTATGTATGTATGTATGTATGTATGTATGTATGCATGTATGTATGTATATATACACACACAACTACGCACAAACACAGACATTCATACGCAAAAGGATATATATATATATATTCTATTGCTTTTGAATAATCGGACTCCAGCCATGCTGGAGCACTGCATTCAAGGGTTTAGTGAATAAAATCGGTCCTTACATCTATTTTAAACTGGTGCTTATTGTAAACAATAGTTTTGAATCGCTGTATGACAAGGAGTATGCAAAACATATTGGATTTTGTAAAGCGGTCTAAACATAAGCAAAAGGATGGACGCAGAAGCTCATACAAACATGTACATACATGTGTGTGTGTGTGTGTGTGTGTGTGTGTGTGTGTGTGTGTGTGTGTGTGTGTGTGTGTGTGTGCTATATATATATACTCTGGTTATTATTATTTTTTGTCTACGTTTTGTTTGCAATGTCCTGTACCCAGATATGCACCTATATGTACAGGTAGACGTAGGTATGCACATACCTGTACGTATATATGCATATACTCATTTATTATTTGTTTTATATACATATATAGATATATACACATATTAAAAATGGGAAAGTCCGGTTTATGGGGTTACGTTAGGTTTCTCATCCATACAGTATTTAGCCTTATGACGTATCGTCAGATCACAAAACCTGTTGGCTCAAAACCTTTTAAAAACATGGAGGAAGAAATCTTGGACCTACAGGTTTTGGAATCTGACGATACGCCATAAGGCTTAAGCCCTTTAAGGACGAGAAAACTAAGGTAATCCTCTAAACCGGCCTTACATATACTGCTCCATATCTTAGAGTGTTTCTTTTTTCGGATTTATGTCTTTTACAGACGATATATATATGTGTGTGCGTGTGTGTGTGTGAATGTCTGTATATGAATAAGCCAGCGTTTGCGAAGTCACATACACACGCACACACACACACACACACACACACACACACATACACAGTTTGCATAAAGAACTGTCTGGTATGCATAACTGCTTTGAATTTATTTTTTAATCTGAGAGCCAAACCAGCACAAGTCGATTGTTTGTACTTTTACTTTCTGTTTTAATATTTCGAACTTAGCACTTGTTGTTCAGGAAATCTTCGCAGAAATAGTGTTGTGAGAGCTGACTTCTCTGTTCTGTAGTGTGCATGTATGACGGGTGTGTGTGTGTGTACGTGCAGCACAGTTTCTATATTCCAAGTTTCAGTCTCAAAGCATTGGGAAACTGAAGGGTATTGTAGAAAACACTTGCTGAGCGTGAAGAGTATTGGGGTCGTACCAGAAATTATGTGGTTGCGAAGCGAAAGTCTTAAGCATACAGCCATGTTTGCGCCTGAATGTAAATTAAATACACAAATACGTTAGCCTCATTCATAATGATTTTGTATGGTAAGTTATAAAATGTTTCTCACTCATTAATTGCCATTCGTGCAACACACCGGTTGTATAAATCATAGCTGAGTTTGTGTATTAGATAAGAAGCTTTATCAATCGTATCTCTGATTAGTAGAAGACACTTGCCCAAGGTAACATGCAGTAGGACTGAACCCGGAACCATGTGGTTGGGAAGCCAGCTTCTTACCACACAGCTACGCCTGCGCCTATATGTATACATATATGTATGTATACATATGTATATATATATATATATATATATATATATATATATAT
>NC_068990.1:44471529-44472869 GCF_001194135.2 Octopus bimaculoides
ATATATATACATATATATATATACATATATATATATATATACATATATATATATATATATACATATATATATATATATATAAATATATATATACACACATATAATTTAACGGTCTTCGTAGTTATTTGCTTCTGTTGCCCATGTTGCTTAGGAAACCAAATTTGACTTATTTACCTTCTTATTATTATTATGCTTACTACTACTACTACTACTACTACTACTACTACTACTACTACTACTACTACTACTACTACTACTATTACTACTACTATTATTATTATTATTATTGTTGTTATTAATGTTGTTTTACTTAACACTCATTACTCGGAGAGTCCTGTTGCTTCTGCTTGTGTCAATTCGGTCCCCCGGAGGAAACCCCCAGAACACAAGCCTTTACTTACACCACCACCCTTGTCTACTAAACCAAGTCGGCCCAACCCATTTCTAGAACATTCCATTACCATCTTAGCTACAAACATGCACATACACACACACACACACATACAAATATATACACATATGTATATATATATATAATTCATGTACGTGCATATCTAGGGAATGATAAATGCAGGGAGACAGTAAGCACACGCACCCTCTCTTTCTTTCTGTCTTTTTCTATTTCTTCTTTTTTTTCTCTGTCACTGTCATTTTATCTCTCTCCTTGCCTCACGCACACATACATTCAAACACATTTGCATGCTTTAGGAACCACATTTACACACACGCAATATTTATAACTGACGTCAAGGGTACTATGAAACAGAATCTCTCACTTCACTAACAACCCTTCCTCTACTCCTAGTAGAGCCACCGCTACTACTATAACCCCTACCGCCTTTATCACCCCAGTACCACCAGCTTCACCATTACCGCCCTCACAATCATCGACGCGACCACTACCACCAGTGTGGCCTCAACACACACACACACACACACACACACTCACATACACATACATACATACATACATACATACATACATACATACATACATGCATACATACATACATACATACATACATGAAATCCACGCCTCGGAAATATTATAGAAGGTATTTTAATATAAAATGCATGTCTGAATAGCCAAGAGCGGATCTCTTCACTCAGCTGGGTCGTGTTATCTCCATTCACGGCAAAAATATCAGGTGCTGGCACTTCTGTGCCGCGTTTGATATTCACTTAATATCGTTTGGGTGCACATATTACGATCTTACAATGTGCCGCAATTTAAGCACCTAATTCAACAGAATCTTAATTGTATTTTCTATACACACACACACACACACACACACACACACACACACAAACACACATATATATATATATATATATATATA
>NC_068990.1:44473041-44476626 GCF_001194135.2 Octopus bimaculoides
TCCTCAGATGTCAGTGTGAGCACGGAGGATTTCCTCAGTAGAATCAGTAGATGCAACCACTCCAACGACCTCACAGGTTGTGTAGTAAGTAATATAGATGTAGTTTCACTCTAGACATAGATTTTGCTGTGGAAAAATGTATTGAGATTATCTGTCAGAGTGAAGTAGAGCTTCGTGAAGTCAACACGAGGGACCTGGGCCTTCTTTTCCTTAAACTAAGCTATGACTGTAACTACCTAGACAACCATGACCTTAGTAGATTCTGCCCCACCAGGTCACAGAAAGGAAGACCACCCACCATCACCTCAGCAGTGAAGAAAAGCAGCGCAGAGCGCTGGAGAGGATGGATCATAACCACTCAGGACCCTGAGAACAACAGTCAAGTGAAAAGAATGACTGCACATGCTATAGGAGCTAGCAAAAGAACTACATAGTAAAGTTAAACAGGAAACTATACATGCAGGTTCAAGGTGCAGCTATTGGTGTCGGTGTGGCTAGAGATGTGGCCGGCCACTTCATGACCTGGTGGGACAGAAAACTTAAACAGTCCTTAAACAATCTACAACTGTTTTGCTTTACTGCAGGTATGTAGATGGCATTAATATTCTAGTTAGGACAAACTCTAGTAACTGTAATATAGAAACCGAGTGGAGCATAATGAAGAGCATCCAGCACGTAGATTACGCCATTCACGAAAGTATGAAGGTAGCTGTAGATTACCCCACTAGATACCCCAACAATAGACTCCCTTTCCTTGATACTGAACTTGTTGAGAGATTGTGAATAACAGTGTGCAGCTCCTTCACTCCTCCACTCCTATTACATGAAACCCATAGCTTCTAAATATGTTGTTCAAAAGAACTCAGCTTTGTCACACAATATGAAAATCAGCATACTGATACCAGATTTAGTTAGCATAATGAACAACGTGTCCCCTATATGCAAACCCTATGAAGCAAAGAAACATGTACAGAACTTCATGCACCGCATGCAGTTCTTTGGATATGACCAGAAAGATAGGGTTCGGGCACACAGGGGAGCTAGAAAGAAGTTAGATAACATTATATGTAATGAAATCAGTGTTACCTGCCCTATATATAGAAGTAAAGACCAGAGTAGGATACAAAGGGTTTGTGACAAAACAAAGTGAACAGGTGGTACAAGACCGACACATATCAAGGAGCGATGTTTGTAGAATCCACAGCCCATAGAGAACTAACCCGAAGATTTGGGAAATCTCTGACGGAGGCCAAACTCAACATTAAGATCGTTGAAAAGCCAGGGAGCTCCATCAGATCACAATTATGTAGAACGTACCTCTTTGAGAATACTACGTGAACCAATGTTAATTGCATGATATGTAAGATTAACCATGGCATTAACTGTAGAACTAGAAATGTAATCTACAGCATAATGTGCATAGAGTGTGCTTGCAAAGACAAGAACATGATATAAATAGGTGAGACATCTAGAAGCATTGCGGAGAGTCTAAATGCACATTTGAGACAATATGACGAAAAAAAAACACTCATCCATACTCTACCAAGAAGCCAAAGACCAACATGGAGGCACACTAGGTCAACATTTTATCCAAGCACACGAAGGACCCAACATTCAGACAAATACAGCAGTATGTCCTCATAAATGAAACATCCCCAGTACTAAATAGGAAATATACGTAGAAGGTGGTCATACCCCAACACCAACAGTTTATATATACACAGGTAGAGTTGTTAGCAGGCTGTTATGTAAATGTATATATATGTGGGAGGGGGGTAAAAGTAAACAGATAGATAAATAGATAGATAGGTTCATAGGTAATACACACAGACAAGCATACACACATACAAATGAAGACTGAAACACGTGACCATATACACAAACTCACACTTCACACACTATTGAAAAGGTTGCAAGACAGGCGCAGGAGTGGCTGTGTGGTAAGTATACTGCCTTTATGGCAAATCAAATGAAATAAAGTAGCTTGCCTACCAACCACATGGTTCCGGGTTCAGTCCCACTGCGTGGCACCTTGGGTAAGTGTTTTCTACTCTAGCTTCGGACCGACCAATGCCTTTTGAGTGGATTTGGTAGACGGAAACTGAAAGAAGCTTGTCGTATATATGTATATGTATATATATATGTGTGTGTGTTTGTGTGTCTGTGTTTGTCCCCCCAACATCGCTTGACAACCGATGCTGGTGTGTTTACGTCCCCGTAACTTAGCGGTTCGGTAAAAGTACTAGGCTTACAAAGAATAAGTCCTGGGGTCGATTTGCTCGACTAAAAGGCGGTGCTCCAGCATGGCTGCAGTCAAATGACTGAAACAAGTAAAAGAGTAAAGACAACAAAAATTTTTGAAAAAAAAAGAGTAAATGAGTGGAAATCGAACCGGTGAGTGTATTAAGTAATAAGGCACTAAAAGAAAATGGCTCTCCCCAGACACAATAATATATATATACAGGTTTGGACAAAATAATGGAAACATCTAGCATCATAGCATCATAATTTTGAAATATTTATAAAACCGTCAAAAGCTTGTTTATTTTTATGTTTTTTTTTATTTATCATTAGTGTCACTTAATATGTTTTGCTAAAATTGCTGTTTCTTTTCAGGTATCATTAGAAAAAAGTAATTAAAATTCATTAAAATGACAGATCTATCGGACTTTCAAAGAGGTCAAATTGTTGGTGCTCGTATGGCAGGTGCTAGCGTAACGAAAACAGCCGATATGTTTGATGTATCAAGAAGTACTGTCTCGAAAGTAATGACAGCTTTTGAGAAAGAGGGGAAAATCTCCTCGTCGAAACAAAACTCCGGAAGAAAACAAAAGCTTTCAGATAAAGACCGCTGAACTCTTGCGCGAATTGTTAGAAAGGATCACAAAGGTATAGCTCTCAAAATTACTGCAGAGCTTAATGACCGCCTCGAGAAACCAGCTTCCACAAAACTGTTCACCGAGAGCTGCACAAAGCCGGATTTCACGGGAGGGCTACAATCAGAAAACCGCTACAAAACCGTTTCAAAAACAAACATTGCAATGCGTTTAGAGTGGAGTAAAAACCTACAGAATTGGTCCTTAGAGCAATGGAAGAATGTTATTTTCTCGGACGAGTCATCCTTTACCTTATTTCATATGTATGTATGCATAATTTAGGACAAACAGTAAGTTGTCATTATATTACTCGGAGTTTCGAATGTCAGAGCAAAGAGCTACGATGCATTCTCTTCGGCTATTAATGGCAATAGACACTATGAAAAAGCGGTTTCATAGCGAGAATGCATCGTAGCTCTTCGCTCCGACATTGGAAACTCTGAGTATTATAATGACAACTTACTGTTTGTCCTAAATTATACATATATAAATAATCCTCTATCTAATATCCAGGTCTCATTTTTTAGTTGTCACTTTTTATCATTAATATTATTATTATTATTATTATTATTATTATTATTATATAGGTTTTGGCCAGTAAAGGCCCAGGTCATGTCTAACTCAATAGCACATATATATATATATATATACATATACAGCCACGCCGGCACCTTTATATGTGTGTGTGTGTGTGTGTGTGTGTGTGTGT
>NC_068990.1:44476968-44478050 GCF_001194135.2 Octopus bimaculoides
CATATGGGAATTTGAATATGCAAATAGAGAAATCTTTAATTAGGAAATAGATATATCATTTAAGACGCCATTTCCACCAATGGCGACAATTGGAGCAAAGGATTGTCACATTCATTTATATTTGTTATTTTAATAAATTCTACCCTTCTACTCTCTTTATATCCGCTCTCCCCACTCTCGCTCTCTTTCTTCTTTTCTTTATCACCCCTTCTCTTTCGGTCATTCCCCCCTCTCGCTCTTTCACCCGCCTTGATAATGAGTGTTATATTAAATTAATTTTAAAATAAAACAAACTGCTAAACCATTTAACTTCCAAGTGTTACAGCATCGCATTTCAGAATATTTAGCCAACTGTTGAGCGCCAGAAAATATGTAAGTTTGCAATTTTCGCATTGCTACCAAATGTACTAGCTATTTTAACAGATTTCTGCTTATGTACGTCATGTTAAAAGACTGCATATAACTTCGTACACACAAGCACACACGAAGGCGGCGGGTATGTATGTACCAGCGTTTATCACGTTTCAGTGCAGAATCCGTTGGTTTTTTATTTGTTGCGGCCGCTATGTTATCCGAGTCGACAACGTCGCGCCGTCTGACATTCTAGGTTTATCACAGTTAACCAAGTCCCTAAGACTATATTTCTCGCGACAAGGACACTGGTGACTATTACTACTATTACTACTACTACTGCTACTACTACTACTACTACTACGACAGGGCTGTTGCTACTACTACTACTACAACGATGACGACAAAATTGTTTCTTGTTTGGGCAAGAGGGTAGCAATCTGTGGTCAAGTGGAGGAGGGAACTAATAGATTATACCAACTCCAGTAATGACCGATACTTAATTTCGTTGACCCAGTTGGAAAGAAGGACACAGATAGCCACGGCAGAATTTGAACTCAGAACGTGAAGCACCAAAATGCCGCAAGGCATTGTACCAATCCTAACTACTAAAAAATAATTAAATTAAATCTTGTTTAGAGCAATAATATAGGGAAGGCTGAAAAGAAAGATTACTAGGTTGTAAGATCACGTTAAACGTATTTAGGTAAATATATATATATATATATATA
>NC_068990.1:44480073-44481023 GCF_001194135.2 Octopus bimaculoides
TTTATATTTAAGGCGGTGAGCTGGTAGAATCGTTAGCACGCTGGCCGAAGTGCTTAACGGTATTTTGTCTGCTGCTACGTTCTGAGTTCAAACTCCGCCGAGGTTAACTTTGCATTTCATCCTTTCGGGGTCGATTAAATAAGTACCAGTTATGCACTGGTGTCGATGTAATCGACTTAGTCCCTTTGTCCTTCCAATGTTTGTCCTCTCTATGTTTAGCCCCTTGTGGGCAATAAAGAATTATATATACATTTATTTGTGAAGGCGCGTGGTTTTGTGGTTAATTTATTCGGCTCATGATCGTAAGGTCATGAGTTCGATTCCCAGCGGCACGTCGTATCCTTGAGCAAGACACTTTATTTCACGTTGCTCCAGTTTACTCAGCTGCCAAAAAGGGCCAGCCTTGTCACATTCTGTGTGACGCTGAATCTCCATGAGAGCTACGTAAAGAGTACACCTGTCTGTGGAGTACTCAACCACTTGCACGTTAATTTCACGAGCAGGCTATTCTGTTGATTGAATCAACTAGAACCATTGTCGTCGAAAGCGACGGAGTACCAATAGTAAACGTTTATATATGGACACAAGGTCGTGTTTCTAGTACTCAGTGCAATGAAATAAGTTGTGTGATGCCTTCATCAGTTAAAGCAAATGTAGGAAGAATTAATAGAAAATGACCGCCCTTAAACAAAACCAGTGAAGTGTGGAAGCTAACACCGAGAAGTAATGAAAGGAGCCGCCTCCTACTACAACCACCACAAAAAAGACTGAGAGTTCTTTCTCTCGGTATTGAGTAACTACGATGAGGCTTCTTTTATTGTTGGATTTAATGAAGGTGTACATCAGTTATTTTTAATGTATTGCAACGAGTACTAGAAACGCAAACTGGTATCTGAATGTGTGTGTGTGTGTGTGTGTGTGTGTGTGTGTGTGTGTGTGTGTGTGTGTGT
>NC_068990.1:44482352-44489106 GCF_001194135.2 Octopus bimaculoides
GGGGAGGAATTTCTGGCAACTGTCTTATTCTACTTGATATGAGTTTTACGCACGCACGCACACACACACCACACACACACGGTAAGAAGCATAGCGCCGGTTTCCCGGTTTCTCTGGACCATATATTCGTCTCTGGACACGACGCCGGTCTGCCGCGAGATTACTCATTTTTACCAGCTGAGTGGACTGGTACAACGTAAAATGAAATGCATTGCTTAAGAACACAATGCATCACCCGGTCCATGAATCGAAACCACAATATTACGATACCCTTTGCACTTCCACCATCCTAGGAGATACACCGAAAGTAAATTTCAACTGTGCCAATAATATTAGGTCTTCCAATAAATTGTCATACCGATCTGTATGTATGCGCGTTGGTAGATTGGTAGCCGGTAAATTTGTAATACGTTGTCAATGATTTTAACCTTTTGCTTGTCTTGTATATGTGTACCACATGTGATATACAAGACGTTTCCCAGGTGTTCATGCATCATATATATAACACATTCCCATTTCTATTTTCAACCACCAGAGTATCTTGGGGCTTAAAGAAATAAAAACTTTATATTAGAATCTATAAAACAGCGGATAACTATGAGTCTCAAAAGCATGGACGTTCAGGACAAACTTATGCAAACGCTTAAAACAGACAAAGAGTTAAATGCAATGGTTTCAATGATTACAGGGATAGCAATTTGCGTTTGACAGAATTGACGGCCTCTATAAGTAAATTGAAGTGAGATTTATCTCAATAATATTGTTAATATAATATCAATATAAAGATATTCATACTGACAACAGTCTACTGAAGGCCGGTTTTAGTTTCACGACTCTGTATCGTCAAAGGAAAAAACAATGAGGAAATCCCTCCTTCGAAAGATTTGCAATCAGAAAGATTTGCTAATTATATCTATTGTATATATGTTTCCTTCACATCTCTATAATTCATTGTTATTGTAAGGGAGGCAACAAAACGTTATGTCAAGGCTGCACCTTTGCAGTTAATTTGGAGGAAATTAGCTTGCTAGAAATAGCAGCCCAAACAATTTCCAGTCACATTCCACTATCACTAGAAGAAAAGACATAGCACAATGCGCTCCTACGTGCACTGCGCCTGAGAATATGCCACGCTTGTCATGACTGAAACGTCTTTGATTATAGATTCCTTCAACAAAACTGAAGTTGGGTTAAACTCCAGTAACAACAACGGGATACTAGTTAAAGGTTGCTTTTAAAGTTTCATAATGACTTACCGCAACAATGAAGCCAGTAAGTGGTCGCCTGATCTGCCAGGAATAGCAGCGAATAAATCCCTGAAATTACACTCTACTGCTTAAAAAATAGGAAAGAGTACATTAGATGATGTAGTCCAAGATACCTGACATAATAGGACGGTTAGAAATGGAATGCTTTTGATCATAAAGATGCTCGATCAGAGCTGACCTACTACTACTACTACTATTACTCTTTGCATTAAGAAATAATTGTTTCTAATTAAGGCACAAGAATAGCAGCTTTAAGAGAAGATAAGTCGATTGCATCGAACCAGCACTTCATTTCTACTTTATCTTATCAACTCCAATCTCAGAATTGAATCTCAGAACTTAGAGCCGGAGCAAAGACTGCGACGATTCCGATAGCTGTTCACCATCAACTTACTGCATGTACATAGTACATGATACATTTTCTTGGTAGGTAAATCATGCTTTATGTGGTTTTAGTGTATTTCAGTATATTTATTGTCTAATCTGTTCGTGAAAAGAGAAAGGGGTTTGTACTTCTGTCAAGACAAATTGAAAATTTCAAAAAGGAAAAAAAAGCATACAAAATATGTTTCTCGACACTTTGTTTCTATTCTATTCTAGGGTGGATAGAGAGGGTGTGGTATGTGACATATAAAAGGTGTTTATTGGTGAGTAGAGTGTGTTAGTAGGTTATAGTATCTGGAAAGTACCCCAAAATATACGTTGTTGAGGTTTAGACCTAGGTTAGCTGTAACAGAGTGGGCCTACATTCGAACGCGATGCCGTCGTACTTATACAATCTCTCTATCTGAGATTATCTACATCATCTGTGTCCTTCCTTCCTTTACGATGGCAAGAAGTGAAGATTTGAGGAAGATTTTATTGCTATTTCAAGCAGAAAAATATACTTGATTCTATAAAGTCGGATGTATTCATATATAACAGAACGCTGTCAAATGTGACTTTGTCACCAGTCTCCTTGCTCGATAATCGTCTGCCTCCGATAACACTGTCGTTTGCCTACAACAAAACTATCGTTTTTCGAAACCCTAACCATTCTGTCAATTCACAAAACTTCAACTAAGGTAAAACTTGTTTCATGTATAGACAAGGCTTCAAGTTTGGTGGAGATAAATGATAATCGATACCATCGACGACGGATTGCTCTAGTACATTATATGATCGACTTTAGTGATACTTGCAATCTAAACTTAAGGGTCAGAACAAATACCGTAAGCACTTTTGTCTGACACTTTATCGACTGTACCAATCAATACGCCTTAGTTAAAATAATTATTAGAAGACTTTAGCAGTTTAATGATCATATCCTATGAGTATTTTCTCGAAAGTACTGCCAGAAAAATTCTTTCATCAAAGTGAACAAACGTGGATCGTCTTTCAACGTTTATTTATTTATTTATTTATCATATCAACAAAATACAAGTACAGTTATGGGAAATCCGGCCGAGCAGTGGTCTTGATGTAAATATGGTGATCACAATACTCGAGTGAAAATCCATTAATTGTCAAGCTACATATTTTTCTGCAATGCAATGTCACACTATTTATTTATTTAGTTTTGCTAAGAAACGAAAAGTGTACATTCTGCAATGTAGTCCTTGAAAACTATATCCTAACTGCATGCACACGGCTGAAGCGCAGAAACAAGCTACCAAATAGGCTATCACGCAAATACCATGTACCAAATTTCACTTATTAGGCTTTAGTTGACGCGCGGCTAAGATAGAAAAATACATTTCTTCTTTTTGCATGAAGCATAATATTTTTGAAGAATAGAAAGCAGGGCGTTGTGATAGTGATGCAGTTCTCTAAATCATTAAAAAAAAAAAATTAATCAGTTTCAACAGCTATTCTTGTTTTGGTGAGAAACGAGCTGCAATGTTGGCGGGTTTGTTTTTTTTTGTTTGTTTGTTTGTTTTCTTAATTTTCATGAGAAGTGGGGAAAAGAAATGGGAAAGAGAATTTTGGTGAGAGTGACACTTGTATATTTCACAGACGGAATTTCGTTTCTCTTCAGATTGGCACGACCAAATGTGAACATAAGTACAGGTTTAAGAACACTGTGAAGTTGATGGACACATTTCTGTAGGAAATGTAGAAATACAAAAATATGTAATAAAATTTAAAATATGTAATAAAATAAGTACAGGTTTAAAAAAACTGTGAAGTTGATGGACACATTTCTGTAGGAAATGTAGAAATACAAAAATATGTAATAAAAAATAAAAATGACACGGTTGATCCGACCCTTAATACTGCTTTTCTCTCATTTCCTATGTGTGACTAATTCTTGAAACATCAGAAAGTACTTGAATAATCAGATCTTAAGTCAAGACTTAAAACTATCATCCATCTCTCTCTCTCTCTCTCTCTCTCTATCTATCTCTCTCTCAGCAAGCCAATGAAAGAACGGAAATGGTGGGTTCCCTTACAAAATACGAGATGTCGTAGATCTGATTCGAAATGATTTGAAAAATAATATAACAAAAAATGAAAACAAGAAAAATTGGAGCTTCAATGTTAAATTCTTATATTTTAATGGCCTTCTTGATTTCTTCCTAAATACTTCCTTGTGTGTACATTAGCTACTTTTTTCCTTTTTTTCCCCCGCATTATCGATGTTGAGACAAAAGAGTAAGATGACTTCCAAACCCGATGGCCCTTAGGGACTTCACTGAAAATATTTTCTTCGTGTAATTTAGTCGAGAACCTACTATTATTACTTAGTGTAAGTCAGTCGAGAACCGACTATTATTTACTACGCTATACACTCTGAACGACTTGAAAACATCACTATTATCCATTTCGGCGCTTTCACCACTGGTAGGAATCAAACTCCAGATACGTGATCCGAATAATTTACAACAAAGTGTACACAGCTAAAGAAAAAAAAAATGGTCAGAGGACCAGGATCAGACGATGTTATTAAACCGAGCGGTAGATTAAATCTAGTACTCAGTGATAGGAGTGATCTATTCATCGGGCTTCCATACTGTTACCGTCTCCTAGTTTCTGTCTCACTAGGCTTCGATTGATACGAAGCTACAGTAGAAGACAAGTGCACAGTGAGCATGAAACCTAAATCACATAGTTGGGAAGCGAATCAATTTAACCCTACAACCATATCTGCACAACACAGCTGAAATACAGTAAAGCACTAGAAGCTGAGGGAAACTAATAACGTTCAGCGTCGGCAAAGTATAGCAAATAATTCAAACTGTGGAATAAATTTTATACAGTGAAAAAGCAGGGAAGTTTAACTTTGGATAACAAGCAGGAATTGAAACCAGCTCCCCCAAATTTTACTTCTTAGTTATGCCACTCGACTCTTTTGAATGTTACCAACTATAAATCTAAGTCGCTGGTTGAATTCTTTGACAGCCATTTTTCATATCCGGCTCATTAGGTTAACTGAAAGTGGACTGGAAGGTTTGTGAGTAAGAGGAATACCGGATGGACCCCCTTCCATCGGGCATGAAATTGCTTGTCAGTCAATGGACGCTCGGCTAAAGATGGACACTTCTGTATGCGTGCGCACACACATACACATACACACGCACAGGCACACACACACACACACACACACACACACACACACACACACATTTACGCATACACACACATACACAGAGAGACGTGTTCACGCAGCAATCATAAGACGATAAGAAAACAGATTAAGGGGAAAAATTGAAATAAAATCTGGCACTGACAGGGACAATTCCCAAATAGACCTCCAGCTGTTGTTAGTTTACTGCTACTACTACTGCTGCTACTACTGCTACCACTACCACCACTACCACCGCTTCTGTTGCTAATGCAGCTAATGTTGGTCATGATCATGGTGTAACCCCGTGTCATGCATTACAGAGTTGAGGCTCACTTTGTCTCATTCCTACAACCTGTTGCAACCGTATTTACATCAAAACAACCACATTTCCTGTCTTATCTTACCTTATGCTTAATACTTGTACTCTAACAAATCTAGCTGGCACCATTAACTAAAAGCAACTAAGCGACCTGAGTCAACGGTTTACATGCGACTGCTGATTGAGTACATTTCTCATTATTTCATATCGATACAGGCGGCGAGCTGGCAGAATCGTTAGCACGCCGGGCAAAATATTTAGCGGTATTTCGTCTGTCTTTACGTTCTGAGTTCAAATACCAGCGAGGATGACTTTTACATTCATCCTTTCGGATCGATAAAATAATTACCAATCGAGCACTGGGGACGATGTGATCGACATCTGTTTCCCTTTAAAATTGCTGACATTGTGCCAAAGTGAGAAAGGATTATTATATATTGTTTAAGGTGGTAAGTTGGCAGAACAGTTAGGACGACGGACAAAATGCTTAACAGAATTTCTTCCCGTTTTACTTTCTCATTTTAAATGCTTCTGAGGTTGGCTTTGCCTTTCATCCATTAGGGGTTGATAAAATAAGTACAAGTTCAGCACTGACGCCCATGTAATCAACTAGACCCTCTCTACGAAATGTCAGGTCGTGTGTGTGAAGTAGAAAGAGTTATTTCATATAGTCTATATTATAGGCATACGACCTGAAATTTACATTGACTCCAGTGTGCAACTGGTATTTATTTCATCGATCCTGAAAGGATGGAAGATAAAGTTGGTCTCGTTGGAATTTGAACTCAGAACGTAAAGACGGACGAAATGCTTGTAAGATCGCCGCCTTAGAATTATGACATATCGTAAACGATTTCGGTAAAAATATTAAACATGACCATATCTCATTTTGACTCCCGCCCACCCATTTAATCTTAGAATTTTAACCTAAACGAACGAAAATTATTATTTGCTAAACAGGGTTCATTGTGACTCAAAGAAAGAAATGTAAGTTGTTGAAAGGGGCTTTCCCAGTTGTAAGCCCATTGAAATTGTTATATGATTAATTCGTCATATAACAGATATAATACGACAGACATCAGTAAGAAAGTAGGGAAATGGAAACTAAACAGATCTAGGTAGATAGAAAAGCTGTTGGGAAAATACAAAACAGTAGGACACCTGATTCATGTCTAATTCTAATTCGAAATCAACCGGGTGGCTGATGAAACAAATAGCAAAGGACGGCTGATTGTAAAATGTTTTCCAACGGAAATTGTCAGTGGAGCGTTTCTTTATCTTTATCTTTTACTTGTTTCAACTTCTTCATGCCATCTGACCAACCCACCTGTGACGACTTCTAACAACGATTCACTTAAAACTGAAAGAAGCAACTGAAAGGGCAATAACAAGGTCCTAATTGTTATTATGGGTAACATTGTTGGGATGGACCGAAAACTTAAGTGGAGATGATGCATGGAAGAGATGGCCGAGTGGATGATGGAGAAAGGCATCAAAAATACAAACAAAGAGAAAGATACGCAGACAGAGGAATCTAAATATGGAAGGATGGGCATATAGAGCATATATATAAATGCATATATATGTGTGTGTGTATACATATACATACATACATACATA
>NC_068990.1:44491321-44492312 GCF_001194135.2 Octopus bimaculoides
GTGTGTGTGTGTGTGTGTGTGTGTGTGTGTGTGTGTGTGTGTGTGTGTGTGCTATACTGTACTGCACAAATCATGTCTATAGATTTTAGTCAACACTGTAGCTGACAAGTAAACTCCATGTTTTATGCCTTCGTGGCCATTTGTTTTCAGTGTGAATATGTACGTAATATGTGCATATGCGTATATATGTCTGTGCGTGCACACACACACCGACACACACACTTGCATGCATACACACACACACACACAAATACTCACACACATACGCACACACAGAAGGTGAGAAGAAGAGAAAGAGAATGTTAGAGATATTTTTCATTAAGTCTCTCACTGAACAACTGAATGAAATTTTTTATCAGCCTTGAGAAAGCGTCTAAATATCTTTTCTATGACTTAGGTAGAAGTTGAAGGGCCGTACGTATGACCTTTTGCAGATACTCCCAGACACTTGGGAAGAAAGACAGGGAAGAAAGTAAAAATCATAGATCGTTGTATCCCAATATAATGAATGGTAGAAGTATTATTAGCGATGGCAAAGAATTAATTTTAGTACCGTTTTTGATGCATAAAAGATGCATGGGTGTATTAGACGACTCTAATTTCAGCACCACATATTCAGGAGAAAAACGCAGTGTTAGCAACAGCTCTGTAAGTGACTGAAGTTTTATTAAATTTTAATCTAGATAACATTATGTCCCCACTCATTAGATTTAGATAATTTTAACACTAAATTTCTCATCTTGGTTTTGGATATTGATCTAGCGTCAAAGTTTACCAAGAAGTTTTCCAAGAAGCTGATATCAAACACCATATAACTACATACTCATAGTATTAGATATATAAAACATGAGAGCGCTTGATTGGCTCTTTTCTAGACTACAACGAATCTATATAAGCAGAGTCTACCAAATTTTCTCTACAACAGCGACAACAGTCCCCATATCTGTCTGTTATAATGAATGCCGTAGAAAATTTCGACAAACGTGTTCAG
>NC_068990.1:44492327-44495419 GCF_001194135.2 Octopus bimaculoides
CCCCCCATCAAATTTTCTCTACAACAGCGACAACAGTCCCTATATGCCGTAGAAAATTTCGACAAACGTGTTCAATCCCCCTCCCTACTGGACAAAGAAAGGTTCCATCCAATGAAGTAGTTTAATAATTGAATCATAAAGTGACGAACCCTCCAAGTATCAAACTGTTCACGTATATACAGGGTGAGTATTTACTGTCTCGAGCAGCTTTGTAGTCATCTAGTGTAACTCGTAATAAGAAGGGTACTAGCTAGCCTGCTGCTTCTGAGGTATATCTTCAGGTACGTGCGACCAACAACAACGGGAATATCATTAACAACTATAACATGGATAACAACATGCTGAAACATAGCTATTCAATGACAAAACCCTACATATTTAATTAAATATCATACCGATTCCTTTCTTTCATGCAAAAGAAAAAAAAATAGTTAAAATGTATGGGAAGAGACATAACAGATGAATTAATCCTTACTGTTGTCATTATTGTACAATATTTTTCATATGTTGCACAAGTATGGGCATTTTTACAATATTGTCAAGCAGTAAAGCGCGTGCGAATCTCACTCACTCTAGTCAGGTTCAACTTTATTCAAGTTCTCCATGGAAAAATGATAATGTGAAAAATGTACATGATTCCTGCTTTTTTTTTCTTTTTCTTTTTCTAAGAAAGTGGGCGGAATTAAATGGTGTGGCCTGTGTAACTTTGTCCACTGGTATCAGTGACGTAGACGATGTGAAATATCTGTAGAATGGAAGGATGAAAAAGCTGGGTGGGCTGCTGACTCGGCTATTCAAGAGCTCAAGTATACCCACGCACTCGTACGACAAATAGAATTCCATTTTCTTTTTTTAATTTCTCTTTGTTTTTTTTTTTATTCTTGAATATGTATTATCAATAGTATCCATCAATAGGCAATGACATTGAAGCAGTTGAAAAAAAATATTAAAAATTAATGCATTTCCCAAACTTTATGCGAAGAAACTGGAAAAAGATTCAGTTAAAGCAAGATTCGAAACCTGATCTAGAAGCTCGGTTCTCCAAGAATTTACAAACGTCCTGTTTTCTTTAAAACACTTGTATTCTATAATATCTTTAGATCATCCCAATCGAGCAATGCGCGACCGACAGCAGAAATGGGTCAGAGATATGCCAGCATGCCGGATTTTCTAAATTTTAACACGTGGTTTCTTTTCTTTTCTTTCTTTTTATCTATTTTTTCTTTCTTTCTTTTTTACTAGCAGACGTATGCAGGAAAGCAGAAAGTGTGCTGAGCCGGCAAAATATAATGTTCAGTAGAAATGCTAAGCATAATTCAAGATGATCAAAATATGTAAAAGACATTGTATGTCCGTATGCGTGTATGTGTGTTTCATGGGTGTGAATGCATATATGTATGTATAACAATTATATCGTAAAGGATTTCTTTTTTTTTTTTTTTGCCATGTAAGAACAGAAGTCGGATATATTATCTTTCCTTGTATTGTTTCTTATTTATTATGAATTGATCGAAAAAATAAAATGTCGCACTTCTGCGACCTGGTCGCTGAAGCAGCTCTACTGTAGCATTGTGTGAGCAATCAGTTTGCAGAAGTGAGACAAAGTTTTTAGGCACTTTATAATAGACCGAGCTATAAAGAAATAAATGAAATGTGAATATAATTAGTTTGTGTTCAAAGATGACTAAAATGTCGCCCACAATGTAATTGTTCCAGTTTCAAGACATGGCTCAGATCAAGTCATTTTCCCAAAAAAAAAAAAAAAAAAGATCATTCAATATTGAAATGTGTGTGTGCGTGTGCGTGCGTATGTGTGTATATATATATATATATATATATATATATATATATATATATATATATATATATATATATGGTGGGTATATGTATAACGAATGAACTAGTGATATGGAGACAAAACAAGAGACAATAAATTAATAAATAGTTAAATAAAATGGATGAATGAGTTCTACGAAAAAGTAAATGAAAGAGAAGATAGAAGGTATGTGTGTGAACATGGAATGGAAGATTTCTTTAAATGAAGAAAGGAGACGGTGAAGGTTGATGAAAAATAAATTCTATAGATTAAAGAAAGAAAGAGTAGTTTAAAAGTAAAAAGGTGATTTAAAATAAAGAAAAGGAAGAGGACTTTGGAGAAAACAAATGGCAAAGAAAGAGATAAAAACTAAGACATATTATTACTTACTCATTTCTTGAAAAAGAAATGAATGTTCCTTGGTCTGGAAGAATTTGATCTCCGAAGGAATGCTACCAGTTAAGATCTGTACTCAACCCGGTTGAGTGCAAGACTGGTTTGTTACCTAAAGTGGTTCCTTACTTATAAACGTTCGAAAATTTCAGAGAATCGCACCAGAGGGCGCTGAAGAAGAAAAATCTTCACAAGGTCAAATTCTGAAAAAACAAGAAAAATAATAAAATAATAATAATAACAACAACAACAATAATAATGATAATAATCACGCCTTTCTATCCATCCATCAATCCAACACCACCAATACCCACCACTACTGCTACTGTCATTGCCACCACTACCACATCCAGTTCGAAGAAGTAGGGGGAGAGGAGGGGGAGGAGGAGGAGAAAGAAGAAGAAGAAGAAGAAGAAGAAGAAGAAGAAGAAGAAGAGGAAGACCACCTCCACCGTCAAATAACCACCACCATCACTTCCCACTAACCACTAGAATCCCCTCCTCTCCACCGCCATTTCTCACTCTACTTCCTTTACATGTATACTCTTTCTTTCTTTCTTTCTTTCTCTCTTTCTCTCATTGTTTCTCAATCTTTCAATCTTTTACCTCTTTTTCTCCACCCCCTCTCTCTCTCACTCTCTCACTCTCTCCATCTTTCTATGGCCTCAACCTTCTAAATCTTCATTTTCCGCTCAGAAAACCTACAACAGCCACCAACACCACTACCACCCCTAACAGCGTCATCATTCTTACAGACATGCACACATACACACACACACACACACACACACACACACGCACGCGCGCACGCACACACACACGCACACACACACACGCACACACACACGCACTCACACAGATACGCGTACGCACACACCCATAT
>NC_068990.1:44495789-44496920 GCF_001194135.2 Octopus bimaculoides
ACCACCCCTTTACCACCACCACACCACCCCTTTACCACCACCACCCCACCCCTTTACCACCACCACACCACCCCTTTACCACCACCACACCACCCCTTTACCACCACCACCAGACCAACCACCAAACAAAAAACCCACCCTGTATCCAACCACCTAGCAACACCCTTAGCCAAAGCCGGCGTTAATATCTCATACACACATGCACACACAAACCCGCACTCACACTCTATCTACATTTCGCCACCACCAGCTACACCACCACCATTTATTTATCCCTAACCTCAACCCTCGCACCCCACAGTTGCTCACTCCCTTTTACAGTTCAATACTACCCCTAGTGCCCATCTTTTTTTCTTCTTTTTCCCGACCTTGTTCTCTACCTTTGCTCAAGCGTCATCAAATCCAACAGCATCCACATCACAATAAGAAACCTACACCCAGCCACCGATTCCCCCACCACCACCACCACAAACACCAGCACCACCACCGTTAGCCCTGCTATAACACCAGACACCATCCCATCCCCCACAAACCCAAGCACATACCCACCCCTCATGCTCGTTTCCTACCACACCACTGTCACTATAACACTAAAACAGCACCATATCTGCCCTCCACTCAACACCACCACCACAAACACATACACACACCAATTTCCCACTATAAAACACCACCACCACCGCCATCAATATACCCAGCTACCCAGAACGTAAATACACGACTATCAACACACCCATTAGACCAACCTCTCGATACAAACACACACACACACACACACATTTATATGTAGATAGATAGATAGACAGACGCAAATCTATAGACTTGCAGTCACATATAAGCACTCATGTGTATGTATGAACGTATATGTATGCACAGAACGAGAGAGGGTGGGGTTACAGGAGAAATCACTATTAACTTGCGAAATATTTTTTAAAACAATTAATTGATAAACTGATGAATAAAAATAATACTTTCTACTATAGGCAAAATGCCTGAAATTTTGAGGGAAGGCGCTAGTCGATTACACGGACCTCCACTAATGGTTAATTAGTACTTATGTCATCGACCCTGATATGATGAAAAGCAAAGTCGATCTCAACGAGATTTGAACTAAGAACCAAAAGACTGAAG
>NC_068990.1:44496967-44499835 GCF_001194135.2 Octopus bimaculoides
TTTTTTTTTTTTGCGTGGTGCGCAGACGATTCCGCCAGCTCGCCGCCTTTTTAAGTGCTTCAAATTTTGGGTGCATGACCAGTAATTTGAGGAGAGGAGGTAGTCGATTACATCGACCTCACTGCTCAAAGGATACTTATCATATCGACCCCGGAAGAATGAAAGTCAAAATGAGTTCGGCGGAATTTGAACTCAGAAAGTAAGGAGCCGGAAGAAATGAATATTATTATTATTATTTTTTATTATTATTATTATTTTTTTTTATTATTATTTTTATTATTATTATTATTATTATTATTATTATTATTAAACCTTTCTATGCTATTCATATGTCGCTTCTTTTTCAGTGTATACCATGTTACTTTCCACTTTTCATTCTTTTCTTTTCTTTTATCATTTCATTATACGTAAGCCCCCACACATTATGTCTGTCTTTGTATCGTCCCCATCATCCTTGTGGCAAATAAAGGAAATCATTATTATTATTATTATTATCATTATTATTATTATTAATCATAATAACAACAACAACAACAAAAACAACAATAATAATAATAATCTTTTCTACTAAAGGCACTAGGCCTGAAATCGTGGAGGAGGAGATCTAGTCGATTACATTGACCCCAGTGTTTCACTGGTACTTAATTTATCGACCCCAAAAAGGATGAAAGACAAAGTCGACCTCGGCAGAATTTGAACTCCAAACGTAAAGACGGACGAAATGCCGCTAAGCATTTTGTCCGGCGTGCCAACGATTCTTCCTGCTTGAATGATGATGATGATGATGATGATGATGATGATAATAAAAATTGTTATTATTATTATTATTATTATTATTATTATTATTATTATTATTATTATTATTATTATTATTATGCTGTACCAGGCAGTGGCTCACATGGCGCCTGATCTTAACTGATTGGAAGTGTTATCATGTACATTGATTTGCATCGGTATAAAAGATGGGCTACAATAAATATTCTGCTCAATATCACAGATTTTCTTGTCAGTTGTTTGACCTGAACCAGTTGAGCATGTCCCTTAATGGCTGACGATATGTGCATCTCTGATCACGAGCAGAAGTAGCAGAGGAGCATCTTAGCCATGTGTTGAGAGGAATTCTATAGGGTTTGGATAATTTAGCTTTGGAAACATAGGTGTTTCGTTCAACATCCTTAAACAACCCTTATTGAGCGGGATGGGCTACTCAACATGAAGAAAATTCTAACTGGACCCCCACCTACAAAGTCATGCGCTGTTTATCTTGATATGAGTTCAACATGTCGCGCACATAAGGTTGAGATGCATGTGCCTGGTGTACCCTTATCAGATGGGTTGTCATGATGGGTATACTGGGCTTCGTATATTTTACTCCAATGACACTTTGATGGCATGCACTACTGTCTCACTCAATTATAATGGTGGTGGTGATGGTGCTGGTGCTGGTACTGGTGATGGTGGTGCTATGGATGGTGGTGTTGTTGTTGTTGTTGTTGTTGTTGGTGGTGGTGGTGGTAGTAGTAGTAGTAGTAGTAGTAGTAGTAGTAGTAGTAGTAGTAGTAGTAGTAGTCTTTATATTGAAGATATAAGGACTAGGCCTGAAATTTTTGGCGGTAGGGCTAGTTGATTACATCGATCCCAGTGCTCAATTAGTGCTTATTTTATCGACATCGAAAGGGTGAAAGGCAATTATCGACAGCCGCTGCATATGATTATCACTGGCAATGTGACGCTCCCAAAATACTATACTATACATACATACATACATACATACATACATACATACATACATACATACATACATAATAGATCTGAACAATGACATACATACGTGTAATTTGTTTATGTAGACAGACACGCACACACACACGTACACACACACATATGTACACATATCTGAGAAAGAAAGAAAGAAAGAAAGAAAGAAAGAATAAAAGAAAGAAAGAGATAGGTCTGATAAAGAGGCGATAGGCAGATAGATATAAGGACAGGTGTAGAGCGATATATGAATTATTGCTTATATCATATCAATATATATAAATATATATAAATATATGTATGTATATATGTATATGCATATCTATTGATATTGACTCTATTTGTATTAATTTATTGTTGCTGTTTTGCTCCAAGTTATCCCTGAATAATCAAGTTTTCTATCTTAACATTCATACATTGTCTATCAAAGTATGATTCCATTACTTAACGTCTTCGCATTTAAAGAACGCTACTTTATGAATCCAGGGAAATTTGATTGTTATTTCTAGCAAACCAAAAAATGAGAAAAAATAAATGCAGAGGTCGTGAAGCTATTTAATATATAATCCAGGGCTGAAATGCAAGTGCATGAGAACCTATGGGGGCACATCTGTACTGAGAAAAAATATAATGAATCTTTAATGTTACAAATTCATATGTAACTTATATTAAATTACTGGTTTAGTTTTAAGATTTAAACTGTTATTTTTTTCTATTTCTTTTTCACATGAGTTTTCTGTGACAGTGTCAGTGGGTAGTTTGAAATTCGAATCCAAGAGACGGGTTTCCCACACGTAGTATACAAGCTCCCTCTTTGGGCCCCGCTTTCTTTTGTTTGGTTATTTTTGTTTGTTTTTGTTTTGTTATAGTATTGAGGTGCTTAAAAAAGCATAAAGATGGTCAAATACTTATGGATACAAAATGTCATAACTCATGCTTAAAGGTGTCATGCTATCACCTTCGTATGCTTGACTTTAGTAAAAGAAATCAGCTGCTTCGTTATTGTTTATTTTAAAACTTAGAAGGTTTGTTGCCCTTGAAGATTTAGTGAAAAGTCGATTCTTCAGTTTACTCTATAAACACAGTCTATCACAAATACACGTGTGTATG
>NC_068990.1:44500243-44502111 GCF_001194135.2 Octopus bimaculoides
TACTGTTCCGTGATGGTAAAATCATCAAAAGATGTACTCCATCTGGTGAGAGATAAATACGTTTTAGTAAACACAATATATGTATTTATGTGCTACTATTAGTTTCCAGTTCTGAGATCAGGCCGAACAGCGTTTTTTAACACAATGCTATGTGGGCAGTGTCTGATGATTGTGCTAGGAAATAAGATGTGTTAAAAAACACTGTTTGGCATGCTTTCGGCACATGAAAGTAATAGTAGCACATAAATACATTAATTGTGCTTATTAAATAATGGCGATTAACTTTACTTGTTGGTTACTTGTTGCAGATTGTCGCTTTGTTTACAATATATTGCTAGCTGGAGCGAACTCTGGCCATCTCTCCGGCGACTAGGTGTTAGCGACTGAGGGTGAGCGATGGGGTGCAGTGCTTCACCAATAGCCAGCTGGCAAAAGATCTGCCTGGGGTTAAACTAGTAGTAACAGGGAACAGCCCCACATTGATGTGGCGATTAACTTTACTTGTTAATATAGTTACTATTTTAATCTCTTTTACAGCAAGCTATTTTGCTCATATATACAAGGTGCGGTGAATGAAATGTCGTCTAAATTACGCAAAAATGAAATTAACACTGACATCTCATTTTAACAGATATATTTACCTAAATTACATAAAAACATCTTGAATTACTAAAGAGTAAATTTATTCAATAAAATCGCCGTTGGCTTCAACCACGGCCCCCAAACGACTTCGAAATCTCCTGCAACTCTTCTGGACGGTCTCCTTGCTTAAACTGGTGAATGCTGCCATAATCCTTGCCTTCAGTACATCTACGGTGTTACAAGGAGTTTTGTTGGTCTCTCGCTCAAGTGCACCCTACACATAGTGATCAAGAAGGTTGCAGTCTGGGGCGTTAGGTGGACAAATATTAGGGGAGATATGGTCACAGAAATTGTCTGACAGCCATGACTGGGTTCTTCTGCTTGTGTGGCATGGTGCAGAATCCTGTTGCCAGACATAGGGTCTTCCAGCAATCACCCTCTTGACCCAGGGCAGTACTACCTCCTCCAGGCACTTGATGTAGCCCTCCGTGTTGAGTCTGAAGCTTTGTGGGAAGATGAATGGATGTATAACGTCGCTATCACTAGTGATTACTCCAAACACCATGGTATTGGCTGGATGTTTGACTTTTATCACTCTCGGTACATGTTTTGGAGACACAGCAAGCCAACGGTTGTTCTGTGTGTTCACCATCTGATCTTGGCAGAAATTTTTTCTCGTCTGAGAAAAACAAATGCATGCTCGGTTGGAGGAGATGCTTGAGTTTGTTCAGAAGCGTCATAGCGCGGTCTTTCCTGTTGTCTTTGAAGGCTTGGGATAAAAATTGTCCGTTTCTCATCTTGTATGAGGAATACCGAATGTCTCCATGCATTACCTGCCTGACAAGAAACCCAGACACTCCCATGTCTCTGGTGATGGACCTGAATGACTTCGAAGGATCGTTGTCAATCATGGCCTGGATCTCAACAAATTCAGGAGTTCTTTTTTTATCAGAATGATCAGAGTGAGTTTTCTGAGCTGCCGTACCTTCGTAATTAAACTACCATTAGACTCATCGAATCTTCCCGAATCCTCTGCACTGTCCTCAGATCGACACCCAAACACTCTAAGATGTTCGTATTGGAGCTTCCGGTGCGAATGCAAAACAGTACAGCATGTTGTTTCCAAATTTCTGGTAGAGTGAATTGCGTCATAGTGTTCTTATTCTCACAGACGACGCCCAACTGACCCTACTATACTGTGTAGTTGACAAAATCCAAAAACAAACAATGCGCGAAATTAAAAGTATAAAATGACAAGAATTTACTCCTTGCTCCCTGTATATATA
>NC_068990.1:44502212-44503073 GCF_001194135.2 Octopus bimaculoides
TATATACATACATACATACATAGATATATATACGCATATATGTATACATACGTATGTATGTATACATACACACACAAACAAATATTGTGTGACGTTGCTAACGAGCGCTACTGGGTAACATGACCATGATGTAACCCAATGCAACCTGTTGCATAATCGACAGCCGGCAACTAAAGCGACAATCCGTCCAGCACTTGTCTAAAGAAGACGGTGGTTTTGGACACCTTGTAGGTGAGAAAGCAAAACCTGCCAAAGGTCGGCTGAAGAGTAAAAATATGTATATATAATAGTGTGAACATTTTCTCGTGCATGCAAATGTCTGTTTGTTTCTGAGTGTTGCGTCTGTGCGAGCGCTGGAGTTTCTGTGTGGGTGCGTACTGTTGTGTGTATGTGTGTGTGTGTATGTGTATGTGTGTGTATGTGTGTGTGTGTGTGTGTTTGTTTGTTTGTTTGTGTGTGTATGGTTAGTACTACGTATTTCATTTCATTGAGGCATAAATGAAGTAACCCGGTCGTTTCCCCAGTTTCAAAATTGGCGGTACCCTCCAGTTGTATTGTACGCCCATTGCTAAAATCGTTCAATAGCGGTCTATTACATGGTGGTGTCTGTTTACAACTTAGTAGACTAGGCTGTTGAGATTTAGGTCGTGTCATGTATACAAACATTCAATGTCTAGATTGGACAGGAAACCCTGCCATTTTAACTATTTTATTAGCTACGACGCCGAAATGAACGCACACATACATATCCGTATATATATACACACACAAACACGCACACACACACGCACACACACACACACACACACACACACACACATTTATGTACAAACGCTTCCACAGACACCTCCATACACACAC
>NC_068990.1:44503681-44507984 GCF_001194135.2 Octopus bimaculoides
TGTGTGTGTATATATATATATATATATATATATATATATATATATATATATACACACACACACACGTTTAAATACATGAACCACACACATTCACACGTGTACGCGAACACACACAAATACACATAGATACAAACACGCATGTATGCTTCACTTATTAATACATACACTTGTACGTAAATTCACATGCACACACACATGCATACATATGTGTGTATGTGTGTATGCATATGTATACACTTGAATTTACAAATGCACGCATGCTTCCATAATTACATACGCTTATACGCAAATTATAAAGGCGCATGACTTAGTGGTCATGTTATTGGACTGTTGATCGTCATATCGTGATTTCGATTCTTGGACCGGGCGATACGTTGTGTTCTTGACCAAAACAGTTCATTTCACGTTGCTCCAGTCCACTCAGCTGAGTAATTCTGCGATGGACTAGTATCCTGTCCAGTGAGGAATATATGCGCCAGAGAAACCGGAAAACTATCCCTAGGCTCCTTAAGGAGTAATCTGGTCTAATCATATGCAAATTGGTACGCACAAACACAAACACATACACACACACGCATACACACAGATTCACAAACACACGCACACACACAGATTCACAAACACACGCATACATTCCCGGTACCGATTTATAACATAGGCACAAGACTGCATATATACGAAGGGAAGAATATTTTCCATTATATCGACTGATACTCTATTATTATTATACCTGCAGGATGAAAGGTAAAGTTGACCTCCGTAGTATTTGAACTTAGAACGAAAAGAACTACGAGTAAATATAAGCCGAAAGGCGTCCTTTCTGTCACTCAATGGTTCTGCCATTCAACTTTTGGCGAAGATAATTCTACGTGCTATTTACTTCGCTTCTTTTTGTTCAAATAAGTTCAAATCACGCTGAAGTCAGCTTTGTCTTTTATCTTTTCGGGGTCAATAACTAAGTTACCAGTCTTGCGTTGAGGTTAATTCTACCTCTCTCTCCCTGTGTTTTTCTCTCTTTCTTTTTCTCTTTCTCTTTCTTTCTTCCTTTCTTGCTCTCTTTTTCTCTCTCACTCTCTCTTTCTCTGTTTCCCTTGCTCTTTCTCTTTCATTCTTTCTTTCTTTCTTTCTTTCTTTCTTTCTTCTTCTCTCTTGCTTTTTCCCGCTATCTTGCTTTCAGTCTCTCTCTATCTCTACCCCACTTTCTCTCTCTCTCGCATTCTGTAATTCAAACGTGCAGTTTTCACATTGTGTCACGCACTCATTGCGTCTAAAAATTGCACTTAGAATACACCTGTTCTAGAAATACTCCACAATTTCAAGAGTAGGGATTCTGTTGATCTTAACACTGAAAGATCATCGTCAGCATCAATGGAGAATCCACCATATCCATATGAATAGTCAGATTTGGTTACAATGCGAGAGAAAACCTTGATATTGTGTAACTTCCCAAAACAAAACTCTTCATTATTACGGAACAACATATTGGATTACATTGGATGTTAGACCACCTATCAACGTAACCTTGATCATGTTGCATTACAATAACTAGTTTTAGTTATTACTATTACTAGTCTTAAGTATTGTATAACAACCCATTTCTCTTCCTATTAATTACCACCACCTCCAACAACAACACTTTCACCGCCATCACTACAAATGAGAAGGGTTTGAGAGTACGGGGGAATTATTCTTAAGTCTATACGTGTATATATTTGTGCGTAAATACGTGTATGTTTCGATGGGTGAATACATGTATATGTGTGCTTTTGTAAACAAGGAGCCCTGTACGCATTTATGCGTGTAGCACAATAATACGCGTAGTATGTGCATCTATATATGAGTGTCTATGCATGATGATATATGAGCGTACGTATACATATCTATGAGTGTATGTGTGCTTCTGTATGCGGATATATATGTACTCATACGTAGTGTTTTTAAGGGTTAGGTCTCGAGGAAAGGGTTGTGCCATGACCTTTGCAGGATCCTAACGACATACTACATGTATGTATATACATAGATACATATATTCATACAGACATGTATACTTGTGTGTATATGTGTGTGCGTGTGTGTGTTGTGTGTCTGTTCGCCATTTATGTAGCAAAGTTAATGTAAACATATCGTGACAAATTTACTATGGTTTATTCCAGAGATAATTGCTCTTATGGACTACTGTGTTTAAAAACACCATATATATCGGATGAAAAGGAAAAGTTGTCCGGCAGCGGCTAGCGAAAGCGCCTGATGTTTCTTGGCCTTCTTGGACCTTGACAATGAATGCGCTTGCAGCTACATATCTAAGTCAAATCTATCGCCGCCGACATATAGGAAATAGTGAATAATACATTCACTGATGCTGTGCAGAGAAGCAGTATTTAATTCGCAGTATTTTCGTTTTCCTCCTAAATATATTGTTTTATCTCGGAAGAAAATCACAGTATCTTGCCTGGCAATGGTGTACGAGGTCTGATCAATAAGTAACGATGCTCAAGAATGCAGAGTAAAGCCGCTTGGTAAAAATTCATCTTGAACTCTGCTGTGTATGCGCACTGAGTTTTAACATTCTAGATCACTTCCGCTGTTTACAGCAGTGCTTCGAAGGAAAGTCTGTAGCATGTGGTCGTCACATTGACCATGACAGAGAAAGTTATCATGGCGCGACCTGCACAGAGGCCTACATGAAGTTGCAGAAAGTGTATGGCGAGGAGTGTATGAACCGCACACAATTGTACGAGTGGTTCGGACGTTTCCAAGATGACCGAAAAATGTTGATATTGACGAACGTTCTGGGAGACCCACAACCAGCAGAACTAAGAAAAACATCGCAGATGTGTGTGCAGCTGTTAGAGGAAATTGTCGAATCACCATCCGTGAGCTATCAGAGGATATGCAGATTAGTTACGATTCAGTTCAGTCCATTATCGCTGAAGATATGGGTATGAGATTTGTGTCTGCCAAGCTTGAGCGAAAACTGCTTTCAGCTGACCAAGAAAACACTCGGGTTTCAGTCGCACAAAATCTCCTTGATTGTGTCGAGAACGATGAAAACTTTTTGAAAATTTTGCGTAGGCCTCTGAGCAGGTATCGCCAAACTTTTTGCAAAGTTTGATGCAGATTCTCTGCTCAACATTGTCTGTCATGGTCAATGCGACGATCACACGCTACACACCTTCCTTCCAAGCACTGCTGTAAAAAGTGAAAGTGAGCTAGAACGTTAAAACTTAATGCGTATGCACAACAGAATTCAAGATCAATCTGTACCAAGCGGCTTTATTCTGCGTGCTTTAGCTTCGTTACTATAGCAACAGTCCAGATACGTGTAGATCAGACCACGTATATAGCTTAGGTATTATACATAACTTAAATTAATGCTGCGTTGATTGTGTACACCCATTATATATGTACGTACGTACGTATGTATGTACGTATGTATGTACGTATATATTATGTATGAATGTATGCGTGTATATATGTATATGTACGTGTTTGTGTATATATTTATGTAAATGTATCCGTTTGTAAGCACATGCTTATATGAATGCATAGTCTATGGAAACGACTGTACGTAAACAGGTAAGTACACACACACGCACACACACACACACACATATACAGGGTAGGGCAAAAGTCACGCACCATAGAGTTAATTAATAGTTTTAAATGTCTAATTTGTTCTATTTTCTTGTTCACAGAAACAATTTTGACGAAGTAAAACGGATGAAAAACTAACGAAGGATGAACGAGCTTTGATTGTGCATGACTTTCTAAATGAACATTTCCCTAACAAATAGATAGGTCGAAGTGGTCCTGTTGAGGTTACCAGACTTCACACGGTTGGATTTTTAACTGTGGGACAATTTGAAATCAGTTGTTTATCATACACACCCAAGAAGTATCGAGAAACTTAAAGAAAGAATTGAAAATAAATGCAGTAAAATAATAGAGGAAACTCTCCGACGTTTTAATGAATCATGAAGTCACAGAATTGAAATGTGTTATGAAAAGGAAAGGCTGCATTTTGAACAGCTCATATAACAATTGTGGAGGCGCAATGGCCCAGTGGTTAGCGCAGCGGATTCGCGGTCATAGGATCGCGGTTTCGATTCCCAAACCGGGCGTTGTGAGTGTTTATTGAGCGAAAACACCTAAAGCTCCACGAGGCTCCGGCAGGGGATGGTGGTGAACCCTGCTGTACTCTTTCACCACAACTTTCCCTCACTCTTACTTCCTGTTTCTGTTGTGCCTGTAATTCAAAGGGCCAACCTTGTCACACTGTGTCACGCTGAATATCCCTGAGAAC
>NC_068990.1:44509615-44509960 GCF_001194135.2 Octopus bimaculoides
ACACACACACACACACACACACACACACACACACACACACATACACACACACACATACACGCATACACAAATATCCGCACACTTACAAATATGCACATGCATACATATATATACATATGCATATTGACATATACTACAACCATTTGCATCTTCGTTTACATACACCCAATTGCATGCTTATTCATACTCACAATACACCAACGGCTACATGTATATAAATGAACAATTGCACATGCATATACATAGAGACAGTAACACACATAATCCTATATACACAAATACATGCTGACATACAGTTACAATATATATATATATATATATATATATATATATATATATATATAT
>NC_068990.1:44510845-44511984 GCF_001194135.2 Octopus bimaculoides
GGTAACCTTGGTCAATATTCTCATTGAAGAAACTATAACAGTAAGTGACTCTCTTTTGCCTTTTTGTTTTATTTTTTTTTCTTGTTCATAGGGTTATGCTCAAGATGGCTCCGTCGTTCACACGATAGATAGATAGATAGATAGATAGATAGATAGATACAACACATCTATATATGTATATATATTTATATACATCTATATTTATCTACCTACACACACACACAGATGTATGTACGCAGGCAGACATCTACATAAATGCGTATATGCGCAGCAACGTAAGAATCCACAAAAACCATGCATAATATATATATATGTCCATACACTTACACACACAGTCATATACAAAGATATATTTATATATACACTTGTTTACAATGCATACATGCATACATAGAAGCAGACATACATACGTACACACTCACATGCATACATACAAGCACGCATGCATCGGAACATATATGATCACTAGAAAAAGCAAGTGCTTTCTGCTTGGCTGACACTGTATATAATATTTCAGAACAGTTTTGTGTGAATAAGAATGTGTTTGCTCAAGAAAGTAGGAGAAAATAGAGGCATACATACATACATACGTACGCTCATACACAGACGCACGCAGCACACGCACGCACACATATCTATACACATATAGTTATAAATGTGTGCATGTATGCATATATATATATATATATATGTATGTGAGTGTGTATAGGGGATGTACCACTTATCCAGTATTAAAATGGTTAACGAGGGTTCTTTTAAATGACTTAATCTTTTCTCACTGTACACCATGAGGCAATAGGAACACATCCTTAATATATTCAAATGAGATGCAGAATGTCACACAATACCTGTCATTTCTTGGCCCATGATATGTCTCGGTGATTGAAGAAGAAGAAGAAGAAGAAGAAGAAGAAGAAGAAGAAGAAGAAGAAGAAGAAGAAGAACAAGAAGAACAAGAAGAACAAGAAGAAGGAGAAGAAGAAAATTTTATGGGATTTTCCAATTCTAACGGATAAGAAGCTAGAAAATAATAAACCAGACTTAACAATAATAGACAAGGAAAAGCGAAGATTTTTCTATCCAAAAATGTTTTCAACCCAATATTTACGTGCTGTTATTTAAAGTTTTATATAATGTAC
>NC_068990.1:44516518-44522900 GCF_001194135.2 Octopus bimaculoides
TACAACAGAAACAGGAAGAAAGAGTGAGAGAAAGTTGTGGTGAAAGAGTACAGCAGGGTTCGCCACCATCCCCTGCCGGAGCCTCGTGGAGCTTTAGGTGTTTTCGCTCAATAAACACTCACAACGCCCGGTCTAGGCATCGAAACCGCGATCCCATGACCGCGAGTCCGCTGCCCTAACCACTGGGCCATTGCGCCTCCACACATACATACATACATACATACATACATACATACATACATACATATATCATAGCTGCACCCTCGATACACGAGAAAAGCCATTGCCTAAGAAACTTACTGAAATGATTCCTTATTGATGCCATGTGATGCCCTTATATGACTTTTAAGCCCAGCCAAAGTTTTACACATATTATCACATACTGCACAGCTGTGTTGGCTGGCAGGAGAAACAGGTACCACCGTATCCACTATCTTAGCATGATTGTTCTGACTTCCCGCCAAGGGGCCAACCCTTCCACATTTTACACATTTTCTGTTGTGAACTGTAATAGCTACATCACTGTTTATCATGGGTAGATTCCTGTGACATTTTTGATGACTGACCAGGCCTGCACGGCTCAAACACCTCCTCCCACAAACAACACACAAAAAACAACACTCTCACACCTTCCACAGGTTCCCTCCTTCTAAGACCCCGCCTAATTCTTTCATACATCGCTCTCTCCCTCTCAAACCCCGAACAACCACTATGCACTGACTTCCTCCATCCATCCCAGTCTTCTGCTTCCCTCACCCAATCACCAACTTCAATTCCTGTCTGTATTAGAGCATTTTTAAGGCGATCTTTAAGCCTTAGTTTAGGCTTACGTGCTGTCTCCTGCCGTCTTCCAGCTCACCATGCAATAGCTGCTTGGGAAATCCTTACCAGATGTCCCCCTTCCTCACCATGTCAAATGTCTTTGCAAAATCATTGACTTTATACTTCTACTACCACTCCTCTCAAGCACCTCCACATTACTAATGGTCATTTTCCAGTTTATCCCCCAAATTTTTCTCAGGCAGTATTGATGGTATCGTTCCCCTTGCCTTACATGCCTACGGTAAATAATCCATGCCTCGCTCCCATATAGCAAAGACGGCAGGCTGCACGTTTTATATATCTTAACTTTAATTTAAGATATATCATGTCGTGTCCACAGGCGCCTATCAAGCCTACCAAAAGCATTACTAGCCCTGCTGGTTCTATATGAAATTTCATCAAGACCAGCAGTACTCAAGGTACTTCCTAAATAAATAAATCTAGACACATTCTCCAACCTTTGACCATTCACAGTTATAAAAGGTTCCACATACATCTTGGAGGGATCAGGCTGGTACCTTATAACAGTTTTTGTTTTAGATTGATCGTTAGACCCAATGCTGCACATGTTGCGGAAATCGCAATCAGTATGTGCAGCATATCTTTCAGGGAACGTGCCAGCAGGTCAAAATCATCTGCATGCAAAACCTCAATGGGGTGAGAATGCAGAACTTTTATTTTGGCATAGAGTCTTTTAAAATTGAACAGTTTTCCCATTGTCCTATATCATATAAAGACTCCTTCAGTCCAATCTTCAAAAGCTATTTGAAAGACTATTGCAAAATACATAGCAAACAATGTGGGAGCAGGAATATCACTTTGTTTTACACCATTTTCTACAGAAATTGGACCTGATAACGTACCTCCAAGATTAACTCTCACTTCCATCATGAATTTTTTTTCAGGGCATACTAGCCTTTTCAGGATCTCCCAAAGTGCAACTCTATTGACAGAATCAAACGCTTTCGTTAGATCAGTGAAAACCTGGTATAAGTCCATATCTTGTTCGATGCACTTCTCTTGCAACTATCTAGCTGAAAATATCACATCCATAGTACTCCTACTATCCCTAAACCCACGTTGCGATTCTGGTAGAACCTCATCAGCAGTGTGTAGAAACAGTCTTTCCAGCATTACCCTTCAAAGGACTTTTCCAGCTAACAGAGAGATGTCATGATAATTATCACAGACATCATTTCCACCTTCAGATTTATATAGTATCTCCATAGTCGCATCACGCCAATCCGGAAGAACCTCTTCACTGTGCCAAACCCTCTGAATCACATCCGTTAACATTGAACAGGGATGATCACCACCATATTTATATATCGCTACATCTAATCCATCCATACCAGGGGCCTTTCCATTGTTCAATTTCCTGATTGCTGCTTCTTTTTTTTTCGGCCAGGTTTGGAACTTCTGCTAAAAGTTGTTTTGTTGGTCTCTTAGGCATATTATCAAGAAAAGAGAGGTCAGCTTCAGTGGATCTATTGAGAAACTCAACAAAATGTCCTTTCCACCACCCAACAATATTTTGGGGATGTGTTAATAACTCTGTGCCGTCCTTGCTCCGAAGCTTCGCAACAGTTGATGAAGCTGGTCCATACACTTTTTTCAAGAGAGAGTAAAAAAGTTTGGAATTGTTAGCATTTGAAGCTTCTTGGATTTCATCACATCTATCACTCCACCAATTTTCCTGCATCATCCTCAGCTTCATCTGCACTGTTACTTTTACTGCTTTGAACATGCTAAATGCCTTCCGCTTCTCCTCTAAGATAAGGCTAATTTCTTCATCATTATCGTCAAACCAATCTTGGTGCTTCTTTTACAGAAAACCAAGAATGTTGCTACAAACCTCGTCTACCCTTTCTTTGCATGACTTCCAATTTCCATCACAGAACAAATTATTTACCTCACTCACAAACTCATTGTGTACTGACTGTATCTTAAGTTTATTAACATCAATCCGTTTAGGTAACTTGTCATTATTTGCTCTAACCTTAAACATGATAACAAAATTCACCTTGCACGCAAAAGCCTTTGGTCGGTCCAGCACTCTGTACCATGCATCACTCATACAATAGCAAAGTCCCTAGTATCTTGTTTCCTGGTGAGGATGTAATCTATAGGATGCCATTTTTTAGAACCAGGGTGCATCCATGGCATTTTGTATTTATTTTTTAGTTGAAACATTGTGATCATGACACACAAATCTCTTCGTACATTTGTCATAGAAGTAAACCATTAACTGTTGGAACTCCCAACTCCATGCCTTCGTAAGATACCCAAGTCTCCCAATCTGCACCAACGCGAGCATTAAAATCACCTAAAGTGACCACTTTGTCATCATGGGGGATACTGCGTATAATCTTTGTAAGTGATAAATAGAAGGCAAGTTTGTCATCCTCTGATGAAATCATAGTTGGAGAATATGCATTTATGAGTGTTACGTAGCGACCTTTTCTTCATGGAAGTCTTAAAGACTTCAAACGATCAGAATGACCACATAGTAGTTTTTGATTGCAAATCCCACTCCTGATTCTCTCTTACAAGTCTCCTCTCTACCAATCCAAAATAAATGATGCCTAGCAGATTTCTCTACAAAATTCCTCTTTCCATGAATTCTTGTTTCGGCTAACATCCATATCATATCGCTTTTGCAACGAGCGCGTATCGTCTCTCCGGACGAGATTTCAGACAATCATTGTTTGATAACGTTCGAACATTCCAGCATTCTATACTCACATGCTTCTATCTTAACCTGAATTTACTCGCAGTTGCAGGATGACGACTGGATCCAGACTGTGGTGCCCTGGGACAATTGCCGGGCCAGACCACAGAACAAAATGTTCCAGAGCCCTTTTTGCCATTTGCGTCAGTATCAATATCACCTTTCATTATTTGATTGTGTCTTTTTTTAGGCTTCGGCCAGCCATGTATATACAAGATGTTCATTTCTTTTTCCTCCCCAGCAATACCTGTGCTTGAAGCTTTTTAAAGTGAGGAAAAGTTTTGCACAGAAACCATTCTCACTCTCTAAACTACAAAGCATGATCCAAAAAGAAGGCCAAGTCGACATCAATGGGTGCATTTACAGTTGTAGGTTTTATATCAGAGTGCCCTTCTCCCCAGTCTTTGCCCAATCAAAGGCTAACTACAAGACAGCAGTGAAGTATTTAAAATCAGACTTACTTTCTCCCAGATAGACTGCCTTCGCGACGGCTTGGGCAAACAAATGAGCTCTATCATACAAAAAAAGTAAAGTAAAATAAAATAAAATTTAAAAATTGAGATACAGTTGAGTAAAGTTAAGAATAAAATTGAGATACAATATATATATAATTTAAAAAACAATATTTACAATTTAAAACGCAATATATACAATATACACACACAGTTTGAAATACAATATATACAATATATACACACTCAAACACTCCACACACATGTCCGCAAACACACGTTGTTGAATGGCCGTTGACTACGCAGTAGTTCTCCCTTTGATGGGTCTTATCTTTTGTCCCGCATGTGACAGGTTGTACTGGATTACATGGTACCAGTATCACGCAGGAGCGACCTGACATACATACATACATACATACATACATACATACATACATACATACATACATACATACTTACATACATACATACATACATGCATGCATACAGGTTAGAAACCGGTTCGTTCTCTATTGGCAAGAAATCTTGAAATAAACTAAATAATGACATATATACATAATGATTTGGAATAGAGAAAGAAAACCGTGTACGTTTGTAGAAATCAGCTGCCGAGTGGATGTTACCATAAAGCTAAAGATCGGCGAAAAAGAGAATACCTACGCTGAACTATTGAGGAAACTACAGCTACTCTGTCCAGATTACAAGTTCAGGTTTATTAGGGGTGTTGGGATGTCACATACTACTAAAGTACTAATCTTGAGAAATTAGGCTCTTCAAAAACAAAAAGAAGAGAAAACTGATTCAAAGACAGACTAGAGATCCAAGCCATCACTGGAACTGTTAAAATTTGTTAAACTGTTCAGACATTTATCATTTAAGTATAAATGAGCGTGTCTAGATATGCAATTATATGCATGAGAAGACATACGTAAAACAAATCATACAAATCTGCACGTATACGTTCATACACTCAAAAATACTCTGTTGATGTTGTTGAAATTCCAATGAAGGAGCTTTGAATCTAGGTTAGAAACGACAGGTTTCTTACAGTTTCCCTCTCCCCCTACCAGTTCCACTCGCGAAGCCTTAGTCGGCCCGAAGCTATAGTAAAAGACACTTACCGAAAGTGCCACACAGTTGGACCGAACCTGGAACCATGTTGTTGAGAAGCAAGCTTCTTACCACTCTTTTCATTCGCAATACTTCACTCAAAATTCGTTGGCAGGAGCTCCAGGACACACCAGTCATATCAACAAGTTCGTCAATTGTTCGACGACGGTCTTCGAAGATAAGTTCATGAATTTTCGTGATGTTTTCATTCGTTCGGGAGGTCGATGGTCGCTCTGGGCGAGATTGGTCTTTAAACGACAAGTGACTATTCCTAAAGCTTGAAAACCGCTCGTTAACCTGTGTTTTACTCATGGCAGCGTCCTTGTAAGCTGTTTGAAGCATGAGAACTGTTTCGGCCGCCGATTTCCCCAACAGAATTTCACGGAAGCACGCTATTCCTTCGGTTCAGCCATCGCAAAAGTCGACGAACAACGAAGAAGCACTAGAAAATACAGACGCACCATGTTGCAATACGACTCGACCCGATGACGCTGGCCGACAGACTGAGGCCTGGGGGTCGCATCAAGTGACTTCTTGAGACAGGAGACTGAACTACAACGGAATTGACACACAGAGAATATTTCCGGTTACTTTTGGGTACCCCCTTGTATGCATTTTTTTTTTAATACGTTTGGTTTTTGCTAGATTAGAGTCGTTTTGCCAAAGTACCAAATATGTCCTCAAATACTTCTCGCACCCCGTATGCATGGAAACAGGAATTAAAATAAGCATAGTAATCACTATCAAAACATTTCAGATGAAGTATTTATCTGATTTTCCGGGAAAATATCAATGGATGTGAACCGCTATTTTGCAGTCAATCATTGAACTTGAACTCACATCTTCACCACTTAAAGCCTTGCAATGCTAATTTTTACACACAATTAATTACTATTATCGACATAGGAAACATTTGGGTTCTGTTCGTTGGTCTGGCAGATTTATACCCAATATGCTTACATATGTATGTGGGTATTTATACATACATACACACACACATGCACACACACAAACACACACATGCACGCACACACACTCACGTACACACACGCACGCACGCACACACACACACACACACGCATGTATAATATACAGGATTTACTGCAAGTCAGGCCTCATTTAATTTGGAATTTAATTTTATTTAGCTTACAAAGTTAAAACATATTTTAATACAAAATTTAATGGCGTCTGACTTACGGTACACCCCTGTAAATATGTGCATGTATATCTTTGTATATATACACATATACAAGCATACATACATATA
>NC_068990.1:44523093-44523907 GCF_001194135.2 Octopus bimaculoides
TATATATGTATGTATGTATGTATATTTATGTATATACTGATATATACATTTATATATACATATGCAGGACGCATATATGTGTGTGTGTATGTATGTATGTATGTATGTATTATGTATGTATTGATAGGTACATACATATATTCATGCATACACATGTAAGATGCATATATATATATATATATCTATATATATATATATATATGCATATATACATAAACTTGTGTGCGTGTGTGTGTGTGCATACATATACATATAGACAACGATTATGACTCCACTGTGTAAATCTGTTAATGAGCTTAATGATCTGAAAGCAAAAGTGACTTTTAAGAACAGTTGATGATTTGAAACAATCGCGTAAACATTACACGTTTCGTCACAGTCGAAGTACAGAACTAATATTATGCACTTACATCTGTCTTGTCGTTTATTATATTATCGGCAAATATATACATGTAGTATGATACATGATGCGTATGATGAATTTATTTTGTTTCATGTATGTTTCAGTATCTAACAAGATACGTGGTTGTGAGTGGAAGAGTTGATAGGATTATTAATATATGTAGCGTTTCTTTTCCTTGCGTCTTATTTCAATTTCGCATAATTAATGCGTTTCTCTTCAAAGTGCTTGGACCTACTGAGTGTATATTTTCCCTATCATGATATGCTATCATTTATATGTTTTTTCCCAAATTCCCCACTTGAACGTTATTTTCACACCAAATACATACAAATACATATACACACGTGTACATCTCTATAACCCCACTCTCTCTCTCTCTCTCTCTCTCTCTCTCTCTCTCTCTCTCTCTCT
>NC_068990.1:44528724-44530885 GCF_001194135.2 Octopus bimaculoides
ACACAAAATAGATAAGTATACGAAGTTTGAAAGTCTTTCGGTACCAAAAACACTACGTAAAACATTAATGAAAAATGTGGCCCCCGTTTTAAAAAAGATCCCTTATTTCTTTTTAAAAGTTTTAATTTATTCTATCTCGCTGTCTAACCGAACTGCTAATTTATGGAGACGCAAAAAAACAACGCCGGTTGTCAAGCGGTGGTGAGGAACAAACTCACACACATACACAGACACACAGTCATACACAGACACACGAACACACACATAAACACATACACACAACACACTCATACTTGGAACTGTAGTAGGATCCACAGGCCCGAGGCGCGTCACAGCAGTGAGACTGAATCCAGAAGTCAACTTCTTACGACGTAGCCACATGCGTCTATAAACATGTAATTATAGGCAAACACACACATACACACATACACACACACACACACACACCCACGCACACACACATATGCGTATGTATGTCTCATAAGAATCCAACCTGTTTCTAATGATTGTATACATTAAAGGGCCCAGAAGGGAGTGCTCACATTGAACATGACTATTAAGGAAGATTTAATAAATATATTAAAAATTTTAAAAAAACACCTTTTCTTTAACGATGAATATTATGAGAGAAAAGCTAAGAAATACAGATAAAGAACGTCGGAGAATATAAACACTTAATTTTCATAAACTTTTGAGAAACATAAATTTTCATAAATAGTACATGATAAAAACCAACGCGAGAAAGCAAAACTTCCCCGCTTACATGTCCAATCCCGATGTCAAGTGGTATTACTAGACATCGCATGAAACTGGAGAAGCCTTACACATATTTGAACCAACACACATTTTTTTTTTTTTTTCATTAACGAAAAACATGAACTTCAGCCTTGGAGTTCTAACTTTAAATTAATGGATTTATTAGGCATCGAGCTGGTAGAATCGTTAGCACTCCGGACAAATGGCTTAGCGGCATTTCGTCCAGCTTTACGTTCTGAGTTCAAATTTCGCCGAGGTCGATTTGATCTTTCATCGTTTCGCAGTCGATAAAATGAGTAGCAGTTCAGTACCACACACAGACACATAAACACACACACACACACACACAGAGTTTCAGTCCTTGTGCTTACAGGAGAACGAATTAATGGATTCATTCTTCCAAGTAACAAGTGTTACTGCCCTCCCTAGACTATACGTTGTAGTCTGCTGTTCATTAGTCAACTCTTTTAATACAAAATTTTCAATTTCCCCGTCCATGAAAATAAACACATAATTCTCATAATTCGGTAAATTTAACACGTTTTCAGCAAATCGCGTCTAATTATTCGAAGAAAGAAAAATCAAAAGCAAGAACTTCAAAATCTAAATTATTCTCTGTGATATAAATTTCATGCACACAACATTGACAAACTTCAAAGAGATGGAATTTCCATACGATCTTATGTAAATGGTTGTAAAATAGAATCTATTATATAGACAACAATCAACCATGTGGCATAGAAAGACCAATAAAAGTACAACGAAAGAATGGCAACGAAATCACGAGTGCGATGAGGCGGGAGACAAAAGGGAGAAAGTAAAGCATTTTGTTTCTGAATGTCTTCATTATAAGACTATGTTATAAAATCTCATACGCTCTAAATATAGCTATAGTTATGATGGAGAAATCTTCTGTACGACTTTTCTGGGCTGTGTCATTCCTGGAAACTAAGTCCTTGCTTTAGATATTACAAGTATACATGCTAAAAGGTATCGGAGCTGCACTTCCATATACGTACATACTAGCAGAGATACCCGGCGTTGCCTGTGATTAAAATGGCATAGTTTTTTTTTTTGTTGTTTTACTGTTTTAGTCATGTGACTGTGGCCATGCTGGAGCACCACCTTTAGTCGGAGGTCCAACCTTCCGAGTTATTTTACAGGGCTTAGAAAAACTGAAGGACCGCTACAATAAGTGTGCGAATCTTAGAGGAGTGTATGTCGGATAAAATCACAATTAACTGATCCTCCTATATTTTCTTTTACTCAAAGCGAGGAACTTTTCAGCCCGACCTTGTATATATTATGTAGGTCAGTGTATATGTGGGTATTTGTGTACATGAAAAGAGAATATATATATGTGTGTGTGTAAGTATGTATATATCTGTATATATATAGATATACA
>NC_068990.1:44531786-44535443 GCF_001194135.2 Octopus bimaculoides
AGTCGAAAGACACCTGTTGTTATGCCCTGTTGATATTTTTATTGTATTCGTGTAATATTGTTCGTTTTTTTCCGACCTTGTTTTTGTATACATTCGCTGCTTTCTTCCAAGCAATCTAATGCTCTTAGCTTAGTTTTTCCTTGGGGCTGGCCAGATTGGAGCAATCTGGAGTATAACTATTCTCTTGACATGCCCTAGCCACGTCAGTCTTCTCATACACAAGTTAGCTGTCATGCTTTGAAGATTCGCCTGGGCCAGCACTTCAACATTGGTGACCTTGTCGCGCCAAGTTAGGCCTAAGATCTTGCGAAGGCATATGAGATGGAAAATGCCGAGGCACCTTTCCTGTCTGCTGTACAAGGTCCATGTTTCAGATCTATAAAGGAGTGTGCTGAGAACACATACTTCATAAATCCTGGTCTTTATCTTGATGTCTAATCTCTTGTTCTTCCATACTCGTTTTGTCAGCCTTCCAAAAGTGTTTGCTGCCTTCCCTATCTTGACATTAATCTCATCATCAAGTGAAGTAGTCGAAGAAATGGTAGACCCTAGATAGCAGAACCTGTCCACTGTCTCAAGCTCTTTGGCATCAAGCTTGATATAGCTTTTCACTGCGCCCTCCTGAGTGAGGATGACTGTCTTCTTTACACTGATGACTAAACCGAAGGCCTTGCATGCTGATGATAGGTGGTCCAACATTATTTTTAGAGTTAATTCACTGTGAGCAACAAGTGCCGCATCGTCGGCGAAGAGAAAATCTCTTATTGTTGCTCTATTGATCTTGGTCTTGGCCCGAAGTCTAGAAAGATCAAAGAGTGACCAATCAGTTCTCCAACAAAGGTAGACATCTCCCGGCGACTCTTGAAATGCATACTGCATCATAATATTTAACTCACTGCTATTTTTAAATGTACTTTTTAACACGTAAAATTTGGTAAGGCACGAACAAATTTTCACTCCGAAAATGCGGCTCAGAGAAAAAAGTTGGGAACCACTGTCCAAGGGACATGCTTTAGTAAACGCTAAGAGGTGTCTCACTATCAGTGGTCTTCCAATATAGCGAAACCAATCCGGAATTTCTGAGGGTTTGTGCTATTGCTAGAATGTTGTTGAACCTACACCGTGTTCATTAATCTTTTGACAGGCCTTGTTGGGTTTCCAACAACCTTTTCCACCGGTCTAGCGAGGTGTAAAACCAGTTTAGTCGCCGACAACCCGACCATGCAACAAGTTGTCCTGAATTCCATGTTACTATATATACATGCACGTATATACACGTACATAAATGCGGTGCTGAAATTAACATAAATTTTCATTTCAAATTTCAGTGAAATTCTTTTTTTTTTTTCTATTAAAGTTAATTACTAAAATTACAATTCTGGTGGGACAGAATACTTACTTTATCTCTGTGAGGTACTTGCATTTATGCCAACAGCGTAACTACTTTAACATCAGGTTATTTTAGAGATAATTCGAAAATACTTAGAACATAAAAAAATGATACATCCAAAGCAATATCACACACAGTTTATATAGTATCAAATATATGAATTATAAAGACCACACCCTCAAATTATCAAAGAGTCCCAACTGCCAAAATTCTTGGGAAAGCAAATATTAAATGCAGTAAATGAAACTAAAAAGAGCTGATGGAGTGTCTGGTATCACTTAAAAACCCTATCATATTAGAGCAGAGGTTTCAAACTCGTTCTGAGTTTAACCATGTTGTAGTGCAATTCAATGAAGCAAATTATGGAAATGAGGATTCTAAAGAACTTCGTCAACATGAGAGAAAATTTTCACAGCAACATGATTTTCTACATCATTTCACAGACCAGCTGAATACCATTCTGAGTATAGCAATTATTTTTGACACGCTCATACTTGGTAACATTAGACACTAAAATTTATGATGATGAGTCTAGCGGTGCTTCAGTTTGTATTTTAGAAATCAGAAGTCAAGAATAAGGAAGTAACTTCCTGGGAGAAATATTTGCCCAAAATAATATTTCTTTCAGAAAACAAAAGCAAGTTGCTGCTTTTTTGTGGACAAAAATCTCAATGGAAGTCCAGTGTGGACTACACCACCACTTGCAAAAGATATCTTCATTTTTCATGTAAAATGAACTTACACATAAAGTACAACACTACAAGCAGCTTACAGATGTTTATGAAGAGGTCTTTGTGCACTGGATAGTTGTGGGGGGAAATCTGGAGAAATTTTTTTGTCCTGATCCTGCTCCATACTTACCAGCAGTCTTTTCTAAAAGGACTCTCAAAGCCTTCATCAAGTCACACTTGCTAGCAAAATTTATGGAACGTAGTTCAACAAATTACTTAACTGGAGACGAAGAGTTAATGACTGTAGATAGTTATCAGTTTATTATTATTGATGGTAGCGCACTGATTCATAATATGCCTAGAACAACTGTCCAGTGGAAGTCTTTAAATGAATATTTCATAAAAAAATATTCACCAAAGCATCGAGCGTGTCTTGAAAAACTTAACAAGTATAGATATCAACGGGGTTCAGTATTGCGTAAATGAGAAACGCAAAGCTGGTATATATTATCGTATTATTACTAGTGTTAAGAACTAAAGAAACTGACATAACTTTTTGGAAAATGTACGTAAAAAGTAGCTTTCATAACTTTCAATAAATCCTATGGAAGAACAGTTCCAACATGATAATCCTGCTTATACAACTTTGAATGATCAAGTAATCAATGCAAAAAATGGTACTCTAATAGGGCAATGCAATCATGAAGAGACAAATGCTTATGTTCTAGTAAACCACCCTCTTCAGGTCCTTCAATATTTATTCTTTATGGATATTAAAAGAAACCCACTAAAGTAGAAACCTGCATTTCATTCGAAAGTGAAAAAGAAACAGAAGATAGTTCAATGGATCCATAGCTTCAGTTTCAGTTTACTTCCAGTAAGACGTGCGCCAAATTTTAAGCTTAGCTGAAAGCGATTCCGTTTCAAGACAGAGGAGACGGTTCCATATTTTATCGACGGACTGGATATTATAGAACATCAGAACTGATATATGTTATATGATGGATATTGAGTTGTAGTTTGTCTGCTCGTTGTACTCCGGTAAATTTAGTTCTAATGTTAGCAATGATAACCTGAGAATGGGGGTGTTCTGTCACAAGTCTGGGAGCTTAAACAAAATACCCTATTTAAGTGACTTCTTGACCCAGCAGCATCTCTGAAAAAGCCTCTTTCAAACAAACATTTAGATTAGCACATGAGCCAATAGTGCTTGTGCAAGAATACTTGTAATTGTGGATGGGTTGTGAAAGACAACAGTTTGGACAACAGTACCATTTGCAAAAGATTCTTATTAAATTTGATGAACCTGTATAAACATGATCATTGTGCAAGTATAAATAATAACAACAACAACAAAATTTAAAATATTCATTTCTGCATCTGCAAATATTGTCAATAACTGACTCATCAACGTTTCCAAGTCAAGTGGCATTAATTTTTATATGCTCATCACAAATTTTTTAAATATTCGCAATTTTTTAAATTCTTTACTTCATTTAATACATATAACACTTGTCTTCTCTAAATTTAGGCTACATAAAGTCTGATAATTTTAGGGTGTGTTCTTTATACATATATATGTCTATATATATGTTT
>NC_068990.1:44535453-44536565 GCF_001194135.2 Octopus bimaculoides
GATCAGTGGTTAGAGTGTCGATCGTGAGGTGAGTTCGAATACCGGACCGGTCTGCGTATTGTCCTCTTGAGCAAGACTCTATTTCACGTTGCTGTTTAGTTTATGCACTTTGTGCTTTGTGTTAGGCATTTATGGATTTATTTTATGCTCCAGGAATTCACCAGAACTTTTGTCAGATTTAAAATAATTTCTGTGTCACATCTGGGTCCAAGATTCGAAATCCAAGGTTTGAAATCCAAGGTTCGAAATCCACTGTTCGAAATCCACTGTTCGAAATCCACTGTTCGAAATCTAAGGTTCGAAATCCAAGGTTCGAAACCCAAGGTTCGAAAACCGAATTTGTACTAAAATGGAAATCCAGATTTTATGAAATTCAAATTTTGGAATCCATCTTTTTGAAAAACCAAATTTGTGAGGCCAGGTTTTGTGTGAGGTCAATTTTGGTGAAACTAAAAATTGTGAATCCAGAGTTACGGATCCAATTTTCTGAAATTAAGTTGGTGAAGCCGATATTCTGAGTCCGAATTTCTGAACTGCATATATATATGTTACCTTTATAAATATTTTGACTGCACGTCTGGTGTAGCATTGGTTTTTTTGTTCGTGTATATATTTGTTTTTGTATGCAGGCTGCTTTTTCCATGCTGACAAAACTTTCATGGTGTGTTGTTGTTTTGCGTTCACCCTATCCTCGTTGATTCTGTAAATTCGGGTTATGATCACCAGGACGTAACAAATTCACTTAGCTGTAGAAATGAGATGCGACGTCACTGGTGACAAGCTGTATCAGCCTTTGCCTTTCCCTTGGATAACATCGGTGGCGTGGAGAAGAGAGGCTAGGGGAGATAACAAAGTTGTAGTGATCCCAAAACGAAGGTGCGTGTGTGTAAGAGAGTGCTGGTGATCTTGACGTGTGCATGTGTGTATGTCTAGGTGTGAAAATGTGGGGATGGGAATTGGTCAGTGCTAGTGTGTGCGTGGTGGTGTGTTGTGATGTGATGTGTTGTGTGATATGGTGCAGCGTGGTGTGGCGTGATGGTGTTGGGAGGTGGGGTCGAGAGTGGGGTGTGGGTTAGGCTGAGTTTGGGGGTAGGTGAGGTATGTTGGAGAGG
>NC_068990.1:44536835-44537645 GCF_001194135.2 Octopus bimaculoides
AGGAATGTGTACGGGTGGCATGGGCTTATGAGGGAGGGTTGACGATGAAGAGGAGAGGGGAAGGTAGGTATGAGAGAAGAGAGGAAGAGAGTAAGAGAGAAAAGAGAAAGAAAGTAAGGGTGAAGAGTAGGAGTCGGAGCAAAAGAGGAGCGGTGGGTGGGAGGAAGTAGGAGGATGGGAGAGGGAAAGAGAGGCAGAGAGGCAAGGGGAGGAGGTTAGAGGAAGAGGGAAGGAAGTTAGATGAAGAGGGGAGGAGAGTTGAGCCCATGTGGGGCAAAGGAGCGAAGATAGAAGATTAATCCCTGTTCACGGCGCATATATATGTATATGTATATAGGCACAGGGGTGGCTGTGAGGTAAGTAGTTTGCTTCCCAACCACATGGCTCGTGGTTCAGTCCCACTGCGTGGCACTTTGGGCAAGTATCTTCTACTATACCCTCAAGCCTATCAAAGCCTTGTGAGTGGATTTGGCAGACGAAACTGAAAGAAGCCCGTCATATATGTGTGTGTGTGTGAGTGTGTGTGTATGTATTTGTGTGTCTGTGTTTGTCCCTCCGTCATCGCTTGATAACCGATGTTGGTGTGTTTACGTCCCATAACCTTGCGGTTCGGCAAAACAGACCGACAGAATAAGTACTAGGCTTATAAAGAATAAGTCCTGGAGTCGATTTGTTCGACTAAAGGTGGTGCTCCAGCATGGCCGCACTCAAATGACTGAAAGAAGTAAAAGAATAAAAGTATATATATATATATATATATTCTTCCGTTCTTTTATGCTTTGACTTGTCTCTGATATTAGACTGCGGCCA
>NC_068990.1:44538305-44539198 GCF_001194135.2 Octopus bimaculoides
ATATATATATATATACGACGGGCTTCTTTCAGTTTCCGTCTACCAAATCCACTCACAAGGCTTTGGTCGGCTCGAGGCTATAATAGAAGACACTTGCCCAAAGTGCCACGCAGTGGGACTGAACCCGGAACCATGTGGTTGATAAGCAAGCTGCTTACCACACAGCCACTCCTGCCAGTACTTCTATTTTATTTCTTTTAACCTGGTAATTATTTAATCGGTCTTCTTTGCCGAACGGCTAAGTGAAAGGGACTCGAACACAACAACACCGGTTGTCAAGCGGTTGTTGTGGGGAGACAAACACAAACACAAACACACACACACACATATATATATGTATATATGATAGGCTCCTTTCAGTTTCCGTCTACCAAATCCCCTCACAAGGCTTTGATCGCTCCGAGTCTGTAGTAGGAGACACTTGACCCAGATGTCATGCAATTGGGAAGCAAGCTTCTTACCACACATCTGCGCTACAAATAATGTGTGTGTATATGTATACATATATATGTATGTATGTATGTATGTATATATATATATATATACATACATACATATATATATATGTATCATAAATATATAGGGATTGACAGTAACCTGCTTCTCCAACATACTGAGAATTCAGAAATAGCAGTCAAAGAACTATTGATTTCAAAACTACAAATTATTACTCCAGATTGATAGCGATATTTTTGATACACACAGAACAAAAAACAATAGAGAAGAGTAAAAAACACTTGCCTTTAGTTAATTTAGTACAATTGTTTCACAGTTAAGAGTACATAATACTCTATTCTGATCTTCAGCTAAATATTCTAATAAATTTGTTAATGTCTAAATAACTCACGTTAATTTTGACCATGTGAACATCAATACCACGTGAAGAAGACGTT
>NC_068990.1:44540015-44541704 GCF_001194135.2 Octopus bimaculoides
GTGTGTGTGTGTGTGTGTGTGTGTGTGTGTGTATGTGTGTGTGTGTATGTGTATATATATATGTATATATATATATATATACGTACATATGTATATATACATGCATAAATGTGTATATATATACACATATGTGTATGCATGCTCATATACACACAGACACACACACACACACAGAGTTAATTTTAAAGTTAAAAGATTAAAGTTTAGAAAGTATTCATTAAATGCAGTATCCAAACCTTGTTTCAGGGTAATTCGTGTGTCCGCAGAACACGTTCACCACTTATGGCTACCAAGCGTCATCAGCTATACTTTGCATTCATCGTTTGATCGACTTCCATGAATCCCAGGGTGCACCTAGGGTATATATTAAAAATTAATAGAGAAGACGGAGTGTGCCAAAAAGCAATTTATTATCACGACAGATGTTTCGTCTTCATAGTTCACTGCTCCCTAGTTGGGAGATGCAACGCACAGTGCAATGATAACTCCTCAGGTGGCATAATATGTTTTTAAGTGCGGTGATTTACATTTCAGTTTCGCTGTATTGAGAGATTCTATCAGTCCGGGTGGATATGTTCAAATGAGGAAGAAAAAAATACACGAATGAGATCAGAAAGCGCCTAACATGTAAGGGGTGGGAGTGTTTTTATTTGGGGTCATGATGTTATTGTTAAAAGTAAGTGATACAAAATAAAACAAAAGATAAAAATTAAATAATCAAAAAATATAAAGAATGTATCGAAGTAACCGAAGAACACAAGGCGAAAAAAAATAGGAGAAAGAAAAAAATGCACTCAACACCGGAGTTGAAGATACCTCCGAAAGATGGTGGGGGCCACGTCGAAAACGGTAGAGGAGTAGGGGCTGAAACCGGACGTATCTCCTGGTGAAGTCTTTAGCCATCGGATCCCATAAAGGAGCTGTTGAGATAGCGAACCAGGAGACGTAATTGGAACTCCCAAAGAAAGTAGTGTATATGGATAGGGGGACGAGGGTGTGTGTCTTTGATATGTGGTGGCTATGGCATCCAAGTGTGACGGCTGGGTCAGATTTAGGCCATTTGACATCGTGGCTGTGAACATATAAACAGACGCGCAGACAGACACACTACACAATCATAAGCTTATTCATGCGCACACACCAGTATACGCCCACACGTATGTGTGTCTGTTCATGCGCACGCGCGTACACAAAAGCACATGTATACATACGTACATGCACACATGCCTATAACGTGCGGGGCTTAGATACATATAGACATACTCACTCCCGTATGGGGATTGGCGTCAGCGCTGTTGTAGTGGGCTAAGACCTAACTCTGCGTCACATAGACATCTTCCAGCACACAGAGATATTTATCGAAGCGAACGCCGGCGGAGCGCCAGTCGGCATCGTTTACGGTCGGAACTACGACGGTATCTGATCTCGGAGGAAATTATAAATTAAAATTTATTTTATATACTGGCGTTTTCAAACTTCTTTTTTATAAATAAATAAATAAATATATATATTCCCTCTACCACTCTCTCTCTTCCCTTTACACCGGCATGGTCACATGCTTCCGGTCAATAATGCTTTCCTTCCTTGGCTTTCGCCAAGCAACGCACGCACCACTTTGTCCCTCTCGGGTCCGTGCCTCATCGCGTTCATACACACATAATTTTTCTCGTCTGGCCGTAAAGCCTTTTC
>NC_068990.1:44544098-44544516 GCF_001194135.2 Octopus bimaculoides
ATATATATATATATATATACATATATACATATATATATATTTATATAATACGGTGCTATATTTAAGAGATGAGGAATTATGTACATTATTTACACTATCTACATTTGACGGATATTTGTCCTCATCTTTGTTGTTAACAGCCGAAACGTTGTGCTAACAACAAACAAAATGAGGACAATCACAGGGACACATTGATATATGCCCCTCACGCACACATTTACTCATGCGCACTCTTACACCCACGTCTTAAAGACATAGAAATCTATACGCATGTCCGTAGTTGTAGTCCTCTATGGCTGCAGGCATGTATACATATATACCCTCACAAATATAAAGATATATACGTATATCTATCTATTTCTCTCTCTCTCTCTCTCTCTCTCTCTCTCTCTCTCTCTCTCTCTCTCTCTCTCTCTCT
>NC_068990.1:44544555-44547898 GCF_001194135.2 Octopus bimaculoides
TCTCTCTCTCTCTCTCTCTCTCTCTCTCTCTCTCTCGCTATATATATATATATATATATATATATGGTATATTCTGCGAAGACCGTAATGGAGTACAGTATAAAGCTCGTCCACCTTCAAATTTACCCTGTGTTATCCAGTAGTAGTATGTAATGCAGTTACGTGCTTTGTGTTTCCAACGTTTAGAACGAATTTAATTCATAATAGTCAGAGATGTGTGTGAATGTGTGTATGTGCATGTTTGTATATCGGACGAGATTCATCTATATACACAATACACTTACACAAGCACACGCACACACACACATTCACTCACCCATGTATGAACGCACACACATACACACATGCACATATATGCACACACACATATATGGCACTTGCACGCACACACACACATACATTTGGCACTTACAATAAAACCTTTTATTTTACGACAATCAGATCCTCTCCTGAGTTTATCTTGAAATATGTCCATTCCTCTACCGAAATTATTGGCATTACTCTTCAACATCTGCTAGATGCAAGCATTAAAACTGACACAATTCTTTTCTTTTTTTCTCTCCAATTTCTTGCAAATTTCATAGTTTTCATCTAGTTGATTAGTCTAGAATGGAACCCAAATATTATCTTGCCAAATATTTCAGGTCACTAAATTGATGTTGTTCCACTCAGTAAATTTAAACAAATAGTTACGTTATGGAGAAACTGAACTGGCTAAAATAACATTTGAAATAGATAGTTTGTAGCAGAAACCCAATCTGATGAGGTATGAAAATAGAAATTTAATAATAATAATAATAATAATAATAATAATAATAATAATAATAATAATAATAATAATAATAATAATAACCTCGCTCTGCTTTTAGTAGTACAAAGATCCTTCCCAACCACTAAGTTTGGCTGGTGTTCCTTAGGGACAGGCTATCGCCCAGTCGATTTTTCCCTCGCCAATCCATCAATTATATACTGACTGTATCTTTCAGCTTATGCTTTCGTATGCTAATAACACTACGCGATGTGTTCCTCTTTCCAATCTGTAATCTCACGCTCTGCTAACCAATAACCCTATTAATTCTTGTCCCTTAACTAATAACTCGATAGTCTTAAAAAGTAAATAAAACTGAACGACACCAGCATATAAATTTGAACTCCGTTTTTTTTTCATCTCTAAAGAAATAAACTACTTAAGTAAAATAAAAAAAAAAGAATGATTAAAGCAAAACAAAACTGTGTCACGTTCCCAATATCATGGAACATTCCTAACCGCTAAAGAAATTTCAATCACAGTATGGCTCTCCGGTAATCTTTTTTAGTCATGGAAACTTCTCACCAATGATTAAACTGCTGACTGTGCCTATCAAAGTTTCTCTTCAGAAATCTTATATTACATCACAGTATGGCAATAAAAACCTAACTTTCTCCTGTTATCATTCCCACGAATGGTAAACACCCAACACTGATCAAACTGTTAAACTCTATTGAAGTTTCTCTCCGCAAAACTTCATTTATTCACCTCCTATGTAGTTCCAATTTTACACTTTTACAGAATATTGTTAGTGTACATAGTCGCAAGTTCCATTTATCATATTTCAAAATTTGAAGCTCTCTAGAAAGAACGGTAAGTATGGGGGTTCAAAGATCAGTTGATCGCATATTGTCACTATCACTGTAGTCATGATGCTTAACTCTTAAGTGGCTCAGTCCTTCTGACTGTAAAGATATATCACACTAATATCACTTCGTTTTAGAGACAGTATAGTAAAATTGCTTGCTTTCTGTTCTGGGTTCAAGTCTTCATATAGGAAGGATTGATGAAGATATGGATCACGCTGTTCTCACCTGGAAACCAAAAGAATGAACTACACATTGATGGATATTTCTGGTTATAGAAAGTGAGATAATCAAATTTCAATTTTAACAAGAGACTGGACGGCTGAAGAACAAAAGAAGGAATCAAATAAGAAAAGAAGGTATACATCAGAAAGACGTCATTCGATCTCAGTCGTCAGGATGTTTGTCATTTTATCACGGCTAACATCCGAATGCCTTGTTAAATGGCAGTTGTGTTACAACATTATTGTGTTATGTCAATGTGGTGCCATTGCTGTATTGCATGGATCATTTGGTACCGTGACGCACAGAAAGAATAAATTTTAAGATGTTATTTCTATTTTATTGACTACGGGAGTTTGTAAGGTGTTTTTGCATTATATAGGTATTATAATTGTAATATATATATATATATATTATATATATAATATACATATAATAATTTCTATACTGTCTTTTGCCACGCATCTGATCCCCAGGTCTGTGGGGACATTGTCTTGCATGAATTCTGACCGTGGTGCAAAACAGGCTGGGGAATGTTACTGTAACATATATGATTAAAACCGACAACGGCGAGATTTAAACTTGGAAGAGAGAAGTTTGGAATTAAAAACTTGCTCAAACTATTTCATCTGATTCATAATAATTTTAACGATTTTAAATTGTTAAATTTAATCGAGCTTCGGTAAAGCCAAATTCCGTAAGCTGAGGTTGCTGTAACACAGGAAAAAGCCTATTAAACGAAATTACACTCTTATTAGCCAAAAAGCCGCTTGTAGCTAAGATCAAAATATAGTTAACAATTTGAAAAACCATAACCACAATACATGCATATACGTACGTGTATATATATATGCATATATGTGTGTGGGTGTGTCTGTGCATATATTCTTAAGTAACAATAAGTACAGTTAACTACTTCCCAAACTATCAATCTATCCGTCTATATATTTGTATATCATATATATCAGTCCTCAACACGATCACTATCTATCATCAGCAACACAACCACCAACACCAAAATGAATAAAACTACCACCATTACCAACTTACCAACTCCTTATGACCAACAGTAACCGCAGCGATAACATGGACAAGATGAACTACTCCATTTAAAATAAGCGACGATGACATGAATTAATGTGGTACGCAAGTATATTTTAAAAATTTGAATGAAATCTGTTTGTTCTCAAATCAATAAGAATTGACATCAGACTTAACAGTGACAACAGTGCGTCAGCACAATTCAAAAGCATAATATGAACCAACCATATAATTATGTATGTATGTTTGTATGTATGTATGTTTGTATGTATGTATGTTTGTATGTATGTATGTATGTATGTGTGCAGTTATGTGGTTTGTGTTTCCAACGTTTAGAACGAATTTAATTCATAATAGTCAGAGATGTGTGTGAATGTGTGTATGTGCATGTGTGTATATCGGATGAGATTCATCTATATACATAATTCACTTACACAGGAAATATTAATATATATATATATATATA
>NC_068990.1:44548264-44549694 GCF_001194135.2 Octopus bimaculoides
ATATATATATATATATATATATATACATATGTGTTTGTGTGCTTGTGTATGTGTTTATCTCTCCACCATCGTTTGACAACCAATGTTTGTGCGTTTACCTCCCCGTAACTTAGCGGTTCGGCAAAAAGACACTAATAGAATAAATACCAGGCTTACAAAGAATAGGTCCAGGGTTTTATTTCTTCGACTGAAAAGGCGGTGTTCCAGCATGGCCACAGTCAAAATGACTGAAATAAGTAAAAGAATAAAAGAATATATATTTGACTAAACCGTTTAAGACAAAACCCCAGCATGGCCACAGTCCTCTGATTGGAACATGTACAAGATCAAAGATAAAAAATTTCCCTGCCCTTCTGGAAATCAATAAAAAAAAACTACACAAAGAAAGGAAGAAAATAAAAATACTGCTGGAGTATTTATAAAACAAAAGGAGCCCTTGAACTGAAGGAACAGTTGAAACAAGAGATCATTGTTATATCGCAAAGAATCTGCCATTTTGAAAAGCTACAACGATTCTTAAAGCATAACAAATTGTGTGGCCTCACCTCACCGATTGTGTCAGGAATTAGACACCCAGATTTATTAATGGAATTCATATTAAATTCTTGTTAGCAAAATCAACCTTTCATCAGAAAAATTATTTAATGACGCTAATTCAGTAATGATACAGCGATAAAAGAATTAGACCAAACTCAGAGTTACATATAAATTTAGATATTGCTGAACTTGATCTAGTATAGTAGAAACAAATGAAAGAAAAGATTGAGAATGAATATTATAGACGCATCAGATTAATATTTAAAACAAATCTAAGCTAAATGAAAAAATATGTGATACGGAGCATTACCATTCCTGTCCCAAAAATTATCTATAATTATTATATGCTCAACTGCGTGCGAAGTAAATTAGCAAGACTAGACTGAAAAGCAATAAAACATGACTGCATTTTGAATAAACCACCTACTAAAAATGTGAAAAAACTGGAAGTTTATGGTATTACATTGATTGTCTATATAACTTTTTGATTTGAAAATAACTGGGGAAAAGTATTAATTTGGATTAGTTTTATACAACCTTAGCAAATTTCTCACACTGTGGTCAAGAGATGCCTTATTTCTCTTAATTTTTCAAAAAAGAAAAATACTTTGAAATGAAAGAGATATCTGACTTCCACAAGATACGGCCTTATTTTGCAATCCCATATCTAGATTTAGCCTTAAACTAACACACAAACTCAAGGTCATATGGTTCAATGTTTCCTTTTTTTATAGTTAGAGCATTCTTCTGGATATTATCCCGAAGTTTTCTATCCCTTATTCTCAAGAGACTCATTAAATGCGGCCAATAATTCCAGTCTTTAATTTACAGAATCTAGACTGATTTTATCAGAATATATATACATATACATATACATATATATGCATATATAT
>NC_068990.1:44549977-44551403 GCF_001194135.2 Octopus bimaculoides
TATATATATACAGATAGATAGATAGATAGATAGATAGATAGATAGATAGATAGATAGATAGATAGATAGATAGATAGATAGATAGATATACGTATAACAACGATTGTGAAGTGGGTTTCTGCACAGTTTCCGTCTACCAAACTCACTGACAAGATACTGCTCGACCTCGACGTATTTTAGAAGAACCCGAAACCATGTATTTACATAACGAGCTTCTTAAACACACAGTCATGCTTGCGCCTATACATACTGTATATATATACTGTGTATCCGTTTTGTTCCTTAAGTTCATAAACTGTTGTAGAGCCTATACTGTGTTCGCATGCAAAAGCTATCTGGGCTTCAGTTCCTACCAAACGCTACAGTATTTCAATTTCCATATGCAATGCTTTCTTTTCTCATCCAAATTAGTTGCGCCTTTTTCCTTTCTCTTTTTCATTCATTCTTTCTTTCTTTCCTTTTTAACACATTTTCGCCAGTGGATGACAGACAATACATGTATATAAAGCTAAAGCTAGACACACATTTAGACCTGACCACTCTTCTTTACAACTCGAATGCAAAAGAGACTGAGTGGCGTCAGAGGTCAGTGACAACTCTTATAAAAAATAACTAAAGAAATATATTGATGAAGTCCGGAAACTGATTCTGTCAAACATTGCATATTAGTTTAAGGGTATTTTTGGAACATAGTTCGCGTGTGTGTATGTGTGTGTTTGTGTGTGTGAGAGAGAGAGAGAGAGGTAAACAAAGAGAGAGTGAGAGAGCTAGGTCGCTCGAGAGAGAGCTAGTGCGCGCGAGAGAGAGCTAGTGCGCCCACTTGTGTATATCTGGTTGGTTCGATAGAATGTTTGCCAACCGCTGGATTAATGGTCACTCAGTAACAAATATAATTTCGTTACTGACATACAGTAACGAAATTTCGTTCCGTTTAGCTGCTACCTCCGATTCTTTGAAACTGTCAAATACGTACTAAACAATGCACTTGTCTCGCCTCTGTTCTTGTTACCCCTTTTGTGTCTCACAATTCCAAAACACTGCACTGTTATTCATGCTAAGCACAAACCTAAACATTTCTCCTTACGTATTCTTCCTTTGCATTGCATTTTGAGAACAAGAAAAAACATTTTCTCCGGATATGGTTGCCATTTTACCATATGTAGATTTTCTTCTGCAGGATAAATTAAACATAGAATTCCACAAGACAACGAATCTCCACCCTTTACTTTCATTGTGCATCTTATTATTAGGTAGGCTTGGTTGCTGAGGCATAAGTGTTATGCATGAATACAAAGGAACTCTGGAGGTAACAGAATGTGAACCGCCAATACTACGGTTGGTTACAAGATACCCTATAGACTCAGCCAGCAAGCCTCGTAATATATATATATATATATATATATATGTATATATATATGTGTATATA
>NC_068990.1:44551797-44557700 GCF_001194135.2 Octopus bimaculoides
TGTATATATACAATATATATATATACATACCCACACGCACATGTATACGCACACACATGCATGCATATACATACATATACATACATATACATATGGACAATACATACAAACACATAAATATATAGAGACATATCTACATCATAGCGTATATATGCAAGCAATTTTAAAAACTGTCCGGTGTATATAATATTAAAATGTAAAAATAAGGAAATTGTACATTAATTTGATATAATATAATTAAATACGTGAGTAAACAATAAAAATAAAGCTCGGCGAAGCTTAAGATTAAATTTGTAAAACAGTCGAAGGCTTTCTTAAAAATGAAGTCGGAATATACACTAGCGTTGCGATGCAAAATAACTATACCGTGTAAAGTCAAATTCAAATGCGACAGTCAAAAAAATATATTTCGAAAGTCAAACTATTTTACCCATACGGTATTTTGTCGGTTGTCATTTTAAACTTTGCCGCGTGCCTTCAGGAATTTAAAACCTCGCGTCTCTGGTTCAAAGCATTTTTATCCTTGAACAGGATGAAGGACTTTTCTGAGAAGCAAAGATTACATTTCATAGGTCTTTTATAAGCTCCATGTCTGTATGCTTTTTCTAGAATTTCCTAGGTTACATTGAAAGGACAGGTGTCATTCTCTTTCAATTCCCAGACATGCTTTGCAAGACTAGTCGCTGTCCTGTTCACGAGGTATCGGAAAGAATTTCGGTGGGAATAGAATCGAGTCTTGAATGAAGCCCCTGTATATGTTTTATATTCTTGCGAGCCCCTGTATATGTGTTATATTCTTCTGAGCCATTTACTTGCACTTTGGCTCAATAAATACCTTTTTCAAGACATTTTTCTTCCAACGGACAGCAAGTCTCATCTTTGAAGTTGCAGTTCCTCAGATTAGATTCGGCACTGTAGTTGTCTGTAATATTTTTTGTGTTATGCTAGCTAATAAAAGAGGCGAAGTTTTTGTAACAAGAATAGTTAACCTTCAATGTTCTCCTATTAAATATTCTATAGAACTTATGGATAGATTAAAAATGCTTAGAAACTAATTTTAAGAATTCCCTACTAATATTAGTTTTTGTGGCCATATTAAATGCGGGGTTAAACCACAAAACTTTCCTAGTGCTAGTTCTACGTGGCCTATTATTGCTAGAATTGATTTGACTATACTGGATCTTCTCCGAGAATCCACTTTTCCTTAATGCATTATTGTAATACAGCGCAGCGTTTTGAAATGCTGTCTCAGCCAAAGAAATTGATGATATTCGCCTTCCTACATTACTAACTAGGTTCTTAAGAATTACGGGTAGATGATTAGATTCTTTGCTAATATAACATAGCTTTTCATTGGGCTTACGTTAGGGTTTAAATTTATCTAATTGTAAATCTAAGTTGATATCTAAAAGATCTACGCTTTTAAAGTTACTTTCTATCGTAATCCGTAAGCCCATTCTTTGGAAGAAAGTAATTAGATTCTTCCTCAGTTTATCTGACTCATGGCCATTTAAATTATGAGTGACTATAAGACCGTTATCCCTGCATAATCCTGCATCTATAAAAGGGAATTCTAGATGCAGATTATGCAAAATATAAGCTCCTATAAGCACACATAACTCCCCCCCCCCTCATATGCCCCCATCGGTACATCGAAAAGAGAATCCTCATTCCTTTTGACCCAGGTGGAATTCTCATAAAAAGAAGGAATTTCCTTGCATGCAGGATAATATATATTTCCGAGATATCGATGGTGACATACTGCTTGGTGAAGTCTAATGGATTTCAAGATTTTGAACAGGAATTCTTTTGGTTCAAGATACACCTTGCTCTGGCCGACCAGATGAGATTAACAGCGACACCAAACCCTGTTATACGACCAGGATGATCGCAGATCTATTCCCAAAGATCAAAATGGAGCATTGAAAATTATTTACATCAACTGGTCACGTCAGCAGGGTCGATGTTAGGATCCTAATTGAATGAGGCTAACGTCGACCAATGGATTTCCATGTGCGATTCGTTGCAGAAACGTGAAGAAAACAATCCACTTCTTAAGGGGACGAAACATTGATTGTGTATAACAATGTGAAGCGCGAACAATCAGTGTGGAAGCGGGGTGAACCACTACAAACAAACTCCAACGCAGGCCCTCATGCGAAAAAGGTTATGCTTTCTATTTGGTGTGATTGGTAGGACGTTGCCTTTTACGAGTTTCTTCCCATGGACAGGGCCATCAATTTGGATATGTACTGTGACCAGCTGAACAGATTTAACGCAACGATCCACCAGAAGCATCAAGCACTTACTAATCATAAGGGGGTTGTCTTTCGTCACAACAATGCAAGACCACATACTTCTTTGCAGGCGCGGCAGGATTTACTGGGAATTTTTGCTGCACACACCGTACTCGCTTGAACTTGCACATTAAGATTTCCATCTGATACAGTCTTTCAAAATTAATTCAAAGGACAGTATCTTCAACTCTGCAGAGAAAGTAAAAATTCATCTGGAAGAGATTTTCGGCAATAAAGACAGGGAATTCTTTAAGTGGAGTACAATGAATCTGTTCGCAAGGTAACAGAAGATACTGGAACGAAACGGTAGTTATATCATTGATTGAATAAATCGCTTTGTGTATAGAACTTTTATCTCATTTTCGCTTAAAAACTAGAACGGACTTTTTGGTCAACTCAATACTACATTGGTTGATCCAAGATCATAATTGACGTTGATTCCGTCTCATAGACGTTTCATTGAATTTATTCCCTCTTTTATATCTTCTATAAATCTGAGCCAGCTAACGATGGAAGGGGCTTTTACCCTGCCGCTCAACTGACTAGAAAAAGCAGCCAAGTTATCCACCAGCTACAAAGTATAAATCTTTAAAAGAGAGGTCGTGATACGTTAGATGATATAGCCTTTCATATACTATAACTGAAAATTAGACGAAATGATTAAGAGTGGAGCATTTTTTATAATAGGCTGGTCGTTCATAGCCGCTTTAGAATTAAACAACAACCACGAGTCTGATCATCGTTTGACTATGATTGCCCCATGCAGCAACAACAATAATTTTATTGGGACTATAATCACTACCACCAAATAATAACAACTACAACACAACCAACCAGTGAGGCTTCTTCGTAGTTACTCGGCCTACAAGGAACAAAGTCCATATTTTTGTCACTGCATAAAAACACAATGGGCTATGTCGCCCAATATAATCCGATATCTATTAGTAAAAAGTATGGAGTTGTCACGATTGGAACGCCTTTATTATATGAGATGAATTGGTGTAGTTGTTAGAGTGTCGAACGAAATAGCCTGCAGTGTTTATTTCGTCTCCTTGAGTTCAGAGTTCAAATCCCACTAAGAATAAGTTAGACTTTCATCTTTCTGCCTTCGGTAAGAAATGCAACAGTTTAGGTTCCGCCTCTCTATATTGTAAGTTCAAATCTCCTTTATCAGCATTGTGTAAACAGAACTTGGAACTTGTGTGAAGGAGCAGTACGAAAACCGGTGATAAACGGAAACTGCCCGAGTATCATAAACGAGGCTACAAATAACTTTCGTTTCAAAAAGACTATGCTAGAGTACTCGAAATCACCATTAAAAACGAATTCAATACTAATGTAGGGGGAACGATCTGTTTAAGTAATTATATGAATAAATATCTCAGTTAAACTGTAAATAATTTTTCAGGGGAAACGAATTGGCGAGAAACCTCAATAATCGAGAAAAATATCAAGTTTTGAATGACGTTTGACATACATACATACATACATGCATACATGCATGCATACATACATACATACATACATACATACATGCATACATACATACATACATACACACATACATACATACATATGCATATATACAGAAATACATATATACTCATGCACACATATATACGTATGTTGAATCCTTATATACATCTAAAACGGTAAGGTACTTGAGACTGAATTCAAGCATATTCGGTGATAAAAGAAATATCTACAATATACACAGTTTCCGGACGAAGTGTGTTTCTGGCTATTAAGTTCGCATAAAACGTCCAAATTTTAACTCTTTGAAGAACGTTGATTCAAGAGACTCGGTATATTGTAAATATTTTTATTTCAATATATGGATGGTATTACTTTATTTTCAAGTGCCTTTTCGTTTTAGCTCTATATGTGCGTACATACATCAATGTGTCTATGAATGTACACACACACACAAACACACACACACACACACATATATATATATATATATATATATATATATATATATATATATACGCACAGACACACACACACACACACACACACACAAACACCCGCAGTCATGCTAATAGTGAAATTTAGGATTCCTCGGTTTTTGATTTTAATAAAACTTTTCCCAGCTGGTTTGCACACTATGGCAACACCATTGTTATGTCTTCATTATTCTGTGTAACGCCATTTCTTTTTTTATTTCAGATTCTTCAGTTTTTTGGGTGAACTACGCTAATAGCTTTTGAATGAAAATAGCTCATCTAAACATTTAATTTTCAGAAAATGAAGGATAATGTTACATATTAAGCATATATTGAGTATATATTTAACAGAAAACTATAATGCTATAATATTTATTGACATAATGAATTATTTAACCACATGAGCGTCATTCCGATGGATAACAACATCAAAAACCCTATTAGTCATGGAATCTGGCAAGGTTGGACTGCCATAAGACATCTTTCGACGTAAATTGGCGTCCGTCGGCATAAACATCTTGTTTAATGATGAACCAAAGATTTTCGATAGGGTTGAGATCCGGAGATGCTGGCGGCTACACCATCAACCTTTCAACTTGTATCCTGTAAGATCCTAGTAATGTTTAGGTGGCCCTAGTAGAGTGGGCGGGAGAGTTCTCATGCATGAATACGAGATTCCTTAGAAGTGACAGCGGTATGTCATCTAGCCAGTGACCCAAGACCTCCTTCAGGGGATTGCAGTAAGTGGCTGCAGTCACTTTAACCCATTCATGCCTCCTGACTGTGCCAACAAGCCTGTCCCCAATGATAGCAGCCCACAACATGACTCCTCCACCCTATTGTTGATGTTGTAAACGTTGGCGACGCTCATCTCCAAAATAGACCCAATCATTTACCTAACCGTTAGGTCCGTCAAGGGTCACCCTGGTTTCGTCAGTGAACAGAACACAACTCATGTCTAAGGTCATGTACTTTTGGGTCTATTGAAGCCTCAAACTCCTGTTAAATAAGTCAGTGTCAGGGATTCTTGCACGGAAGCCATGGTCCCGAGGATGCAATTTCTGATAGTTTTCGGTACATTAGGAAGTCTAGAGGCTTTGCTTGTTTGTCCGGATTTCCCATGTAACAAGCGGCCAATTTTCTTTAAATCCCTAGCTGTCACAGTCTTGGAGGTCCCACAATCGGATCGTTTCTTCCTTGGCGAAGGGTCTTTCAGGAATCGTCTGTGTCCACATGACGACCTAATTTCTCCGCAATGACATAAAGAGAGGTGCCTTTTCCACATCCCATTGTTCTTAGAGAGGAGAGATGCCATTAGAGTGGTTCACCCCAAAACTGAAGAATCTAAAATAAAAATAAAAAAGAAATGACGTTACACAGAATAATGAAAATATAACAACGGTGTTGCAATAGTATGCAAACCAGCTGGGAAAAGTTTTATCAAAATCGATTCCTGGAAAACTGAGAAATCCTAAATTTCACCCCCAAATATTTTGATCTCGGTGTGTGTGTGTATATATATATATATATATATATGTGTGTGTGTGTGTGTGTGTGTGTGTGTGTGTGTGTGCATGTATGTATGTATGTATCTCTGTGTGTATATATATATGAACATTCATAGAGAGATTAAAGGACATAGTTGTATAATGGGGAT
>NC_068990.1:44561461-44562381 GCF_001194135.2 Octopus bimaculoides
ATACAGGGTGCGTTGGGTAAATTGTCGCCCTTTATATTTCTAATTTCGCGCATGCACATTGTTGCTTTTTTTTATTTTGTCACCTACGCAATATAGTAGAGTCTGTTAGGCACGGTCTGTGAGAAAAACACCACCATGACACAATTCACTCTACCAGAAATTTGGAAACGACATGCTGTACTGCTTGGCATTCGCGCCTGAAGCTCCAGTACGAACAGATGCTGAACACACATAAGAACCGTTGGCTTGCGTGTCCCCAAAACATGTACCGAGAGTGATAAAACTCAAACATCCAGCCAGCATCACGGTGTTTAGTGGGATCACATGTGATGGGGACGTTATGCCTCCATTCGTCTTTCCACACGGTCTCAGACTCAACACAGAGACTTACATCAAGTGCCTGGAAGAGGTAGTGCTATCCTGGTTCAAGAAGGTGACTGCTGGAAGAACCTGTGTGCACCATGCCACACAAGCAGGAGAACCCAGTCATGACTGACAGACAATTTCTGTGACCACATCACCCCTAACATCTGGTCACCTAACTCCCCAGAATGCAACCCCCTTCATTATTATGTGTGGGACGCAGTTGAGCTAAAGACAAACAAAACTTCGTGTAACACCAAAGATGAACTGAAGGCAAAGATTATGGCAGCATTCACCAACTTAAGCAAGGAGACCGTCTAGAAGAGTTGCAGGAGATACCGAAGTCGTCTGGAAACCGTGGTTGAAGTCAATGGCGATTTTATTGCATAAATTTACCCTTTAGTATTTCAAGATATTTTTATTTAATTTTGGTAAATATATCTATTGAAATGAGATGTCAGTGTTATTTTCATTTTTGCGTAATTTAGATGACAATATATTCACTGCACCCTGTATATATTAGGTTGGCAACTAAGTTCCAGCCGTTTTTTTAAATT
>NC_068990.1:44562467-44566207 GCF_001194135.2 Octopus bimaculoides
TCTACTTTTTACGAAAATTCTATTTTTTAATCATTTTGGAATCTATTTTGTTTTTTTTGTTTTTTTTTCTAGTTAATTTTAGTTAATTTTTGTTCATTTTCAGATCATTAAAATGGAATGTCAAGTTAAGAAAAACAAGCATTTTCGACACCTCCTTCTTTTTGCTTTTAATCAAGGTTCTAAAACCGCAAAAGCTGCTCGCATCATTTTTGTATGCAGAGGGTGCCATAGCTTTAAGAACCGCTCGTGATTGGTATGACAAGTTCAAAAGTGGAAATTTTTACTTCAAAGACTCACCTCGTTCTGGCCGTCCAGTTGAGTTCGATGAAGAGCAATTAAACCAACTTTTGCACGAAAATTCTCGTCAAATGACAAGGGAACTGGCCGAGAAAATGGAATGCTCCCACACTGTTATAGAGAAGTATCTTCACTCGATGGGAAAGATTCAGCTGTATGGTGCATGTGTTCCGCATGCTTTAAGTGACAACAACAAAAATCAACGAGCCACAATCTCCGCTGGTTTGCTTGCTCGTCACCCCTCAACTCATGGACACAGGCAATGATTTCTTTACCGAATCGTTACTGGCGACAAAAAATGGTGCCTGTACATCAATATGAAGCGGCGTAAGGAATGGCTTAGCCCCGCTAAACAAACGACACCGTGCGTGAAACAAGATCTTCATCCGCGTAAAACGATGTTGTGCGTATGGTGGGACTGGGAAGGGATTATCCATTACGAATTGCTTGAACGGAACCAAACGCTTAACGCGGAAGTCTATGTTCAACAGATGGAACGACACAACACGGCTGTTCAAGAGAAAAGACCCAATCGGCAGCATGGAGTTCTTCTGCTGCACGACAACGCCCGCCCTCATATCGCCAATAGGACCAAGGAAGCCATTCAAACGCATGACTGGGAAGTGCTGCCACACCCACCGTATTCCCCTGATTTGGTACCAACGGATTTCCACCTCTTTCGATCTCTTTCAAATGCTATGTGCGGAGTTTCGTTCAGTACTTATGCAGAATTGAGAGCTTGGTTGGATCAAGTTTTCGAGTCAAAATCGGGTGATTTCTACCAACGAGGTATTGAAAATCTTGTTGAACGTTGGGAAGAAGTTGTAAACAACAAGGATGAATAGATTATTGATTAATTAGTTGTAATTATTTTTAAACCTTTTTTAAACCACATAGTCAGATGATGGCTAAGCAGGTCGAATCTTCGAAGTCAGTCAAAACTATCCCTGTAAAAATTTATATATATATATATATACAGAGAGAGAGAGGGGGGGAGAGAGAGAAAGAGAGAATTTTTATTGACTAAACTCGGGTAAGTATTAATAGTTCGAATTTATTCATGAATGTAATAGCTTTATAATTAAGTGTATGGTTAGATGTGTCATCTTCGGTCCTAAGGGCTTCACAAAAGAATGTAGATGGTTGTTAGTCAGTAGATCTGTCACGTGGATTTTTGGTGGTGGTTTTATTTAGATATGGAATGTTTACATTTTGTTTTGAGAATGTGAAACCTAAATCCGAAAAGTTTTATATTTGTTATACGTTAAATATTACAGATAGCAATTATCTTCCAAAATGATTAGATACAAATACGCTGACCAACAACCTTTAAACCTACCAACATACTCTTGTGAACATTAAAACATTTGTTTAACAAATTCTCCATGCTAATATCACTATGGCATACTTAATTGATAACCAACATCTCTATATACGAATCTATAAGGAAGAATCTACTTGGTTAGTCATATCCTAGAAATAGCAGTCAAATCTTTCTCAAATCACACATTATTTATCTTTTTATCTTTGGTAGCCATGATCAGTACACTATCCAATATTCATTTCCTTTCTAAGACAGTGATTTTGATTAAAAGAAGATTTAGTACACTTTCTATGAGGTAGAGTGACCTAATAATGGCACACTCACTGGATCGGCTTGATAAATGAGAGTCTATTGGCGTCTGGAGACGGAATCAGAAAAGTAAGTAGGAGGTGCAGGATCATGTACCATTAAAGGGAAAACGTTAAATAAAGCATTTAGTTTGTGGAGCTGAGGGATGTAACGCAGTAAGGGAATAGGAGAAGTTAGATTTTCTGTGATGCACTCTTTGCTTATGATATACATATCATTTATTCATCAACATGTCGTTTAGATAATAACGCCTTATCGTTTCCGCAATTTTTCTTTTCTTATTCTCTTCTTTGATTTTCTTCGACGAAGGATCCTTGTCCGAAGCGTCAAACTTCCATCTGTTTCTTCCTTATTAAGTAAAATTAATTACTTTATACACCTGTCTTTTTGCTTGTTTTTTCCGTGGGGTAGGCTTTTAGTTGTCTTTTCAACGTTATAAATTGACGATGTACCTTGGCGATTTCTATGCTGGGTCATCGGTTATTGGAAGGATTGGCTCGTGACATCTTTAGCAAAGATTTGGAAATCAAACAAAATTGAGATAGTTGCTACAAAATGTGTCATTATGTGGATTTCTATGGACATGTACATCCTCGGTAATATTTCCTATGTATGTTAATGTCTCTATCATTGTGTTACTGAATGCATATAGACGAGTAAGTTGTTATTACTTAGCCCAAAGTCAGCCCTTATAAAAGCTCTGAACATCTTATTGTTTTCTTTAGCACCGTGACTCTAGGATTATATTATCAAATGTCATTTCTTTTCTTCAAGACTATAGAATGTAAGATTTTAGAGAGATCTGGCTGCGAATTTTTGCAAATCAAGCAACCATATAGATGCTTCCTCATTGATTCGCATATTCGTTTGGTATGGATGTGTATGATCATCCACGTTTATTTTTGCATATAAATTGCCTACGTCTATGTATATCTTCATTTGTCTGATTATATATCACAGACACACAGTAGGAGAAAAGAGAAAAAAATTAAAAGAAAATATATTATAAGCGGTGTAGAGAGTGTAGCCTGTTGTATATTATTTCATAGCCAGACTAACACGTGATCAATGTGAGATGTAGTCACAGTAGTTTCATTTTGTTTTGTTTTTGTTTTGTTTTTTTCTTGTTTTTTGTTTGTTTTTTTGTCATTTCCGCTGGTCTTTGGCAAATATTCAGATTATTTTCTCGCAAAAATAACAAAGATATTCCACATGGAAGACAAGGAAGAGTATTTTTTTTTAATACTATAAAATAAAACATTTCCTGTTTCCCAATTAGCGACAAGTCGGTGATTAAAAAAATTTAATTTGAGCGCAGTGTGACCTCATAAGGCGCTCTTTGCAACTAACACTTCTCAGATTACCCCGAACAACTGTCGTTGCCTACAGTTTATGGAAAACCCCTAGCGAGATGTGTTTTGAATGTAATGATTAAAGAGCGATGACTTTTATGAGCTATAATGAATTGCTATAAATGATTATGTTGGCGATGACACGATATTTTCATGTTTCCATAAATTCTATAAATTCTGCCATTGGATGCATCAGTATGTGACTTATAGGTATGTGAAGATTTGTAAGGTCATGGAAGGAACCGAAAAATGTTGAACAGGTTACATAGCATTACTAACTGTCTCTTAATTGCTTCCGTCATTAAATTACAGCTCTGCTGGGATACCGCCTTCAAGATTCTTTACTAAAAAATATCAACGCCAGTACTTTTTTTAAGCCTGGTATTTTTCTAGCAGTCTCATTTGCCCAAACCACTGTCTTACAGGGACATACACAAAGCAACACAGGTTGTCAAGTG
>NC_068990.1:44567479-44570735 GCF_001194135.2 Octopus bimaculoides
AAATCAACCATTCGTTGATGGATTCAAACTCATAGCACAAAGAATCGGAACAAATGCCACAAGACATCCGATCTGACGTTCTTAGTTTCACCAATCTGCCACCTTGGTCGGTATATTTTTTTGAGGAGGGGCAGCCCCGAAAAGATGAAAAGTCCTGTCCAGTCGTTTGAGCGAACTCAAGTTGAGCAAAGTCGAGTTATTTTGAGTGAAGTTAAAATTATGTACATTTTGAGCGGTGCCTATTAAGTGGTCAGTTTGAGCGAATCTCAAACTGGATTTAAAAGACACCTTGAGTTATAAAAAGTTGATAAAAATAAAATTATACTAGAAATCTATAATTATTTTGTACAAATCATTACTCCTTCACAACAGGTAAATGAAAAATTATTAAAAATCGACACATTTTATTGCGAAAAGAACAAAAACTTCAGAACGTTTAAAATCGAAAAAATTAATTCTAGAAAGAATAAAAGTTCAAAAAGAAATATTGTAGGAAAGGTGTCTAAGATAATTTGTAATTTCTAAATCTCTTGATTCAACAATGCGTTTAAATTCTTCTTTGTAACTTTATGTATTTCCTCTTCTGTGCAGGTCCTCCTGAACGAATACAGAAACATTTAGTCCTTTGTAGGCTCTCTTCCCTTCTTAAAACTTCTATTAAGAGGCAAACTGTCGGGTGACTACAAGACAGACTGCCTTGAAAAGCAGTGTGCCACCCTTCTAGGGCATTATCACGGGAGATCCATCAGAAGCCTGCTAAAAACGTTTCACAATGATATTGGAAATTTAGGTTTTCTTACTTTATTTACATTATTTACATTTGACGGATATTATCCTCATCTTGCTTGTTAATAACACAACGTTTCGGCTGATGTACTCTCCAGCCCTCATCAGGTGTTCTAGGGGAATTTCGAACCTGGGTTCTCATTCACACTGGCATATGGCGTAGTGGTTAAGAGCGTGGGCTACTAACTCCAAGATTCCGAGTTCAATTCCAGGTAGTGACCTGAATAATAATAATAATAATAATAATAATAATAATAATAATAATAATAATAATAATAATAATAATAATAATAATGATAATAATAATAATAATAATAATAATAATAATAACAACAACAACAGAAAAATATCTTAAGAATTAGAACCCAGGTTCGAAATTCCCCCAGGACACCTGATGAAGGCCGGAGAGTACATCCGAAACGTTGTGTGAACAAACAAGATGAAGACAAATATCCGTCAAATGTCAATAATGTAAATAATGTACATAATTCCTTATCTCTCAAATATAGAATTGTTTAGGTTTTCTTCTACGGTTGTTTGCCAATGGGCGGCCAATATAATTATCTTCGAAATGATCGAAAATACTGTCCAGATCTTCATCATAATTTTCCAACTCACATACGGCTTGAAACATCATCTGTAGGGAGAATTGCTGTGCAGATCATTATTCTGATTAACATTCGAACATTTTCTTCGCTAATATATGTCTCTCTTAGACCCGCCTTGGTAATCTTTCTCCATACGATTTTCCCCGTCCTGCTATGCTTGAGCGCGGGAATACGCATGTTATTGCATTTTTTGAAGTAATTTCGAAGTCTATTAAGACGGAAAGAGGATCTAACAAAGGCTCTAGTTCTTTCAGTTTGGTAAATATTGTTGTGTAACTTTGAAAAACATCAAGGTTATTTAAGTTAATACCTATCAATCGCTGACTTCAATCGCAAAATATGTGATAGTATATATTTCACATAAGATTAACCTTCGCTGAAAATACCGTTCATTCGTAATGTTTCACTCAAAATAACTTCGCTCAAAATGACTTCGCTAAAAATTAACTTCGCTCAAAATGAATGGCACCATAAAAAGCATATGACGTCATATGTTAGACTTGGACTCGGTCGAGAAGAGTCGGAACCATACCGCAGGGAAGCTGTAACAACTCAGCCAGTTCGCTTCCAATATTGTGAAAGATTCGTTAGTTCTAAATTGGAAAGTTGAATCGTTATAATATTAGTAATGATGTAATTGTGGTATGGAGATGGTATTGTTTCTATTTGTTGAATTGGATTATATAGTCGCTGGTATTATTACTTTGTGCTTGAACCAGCTTAAGCGTGTTAAGAATAAATATGCAAATAATCGTTTCAGATCTCTCTGTACATAATGCAAATAACGATTTTAATCGGTTGCCAGACATAAGCACTGATCAGCAAACAATTTGCTCGCTGAAAATATAAAATAAGGTCAGCAGCCTTACTCTTTTACTCCTTTATTTGTTTCAGTCATTTGACTGTGGCTATGCTGGAGCACCGCCTTTAGTCGAGCAAATCGACCCCAGGACTTATTCTTTGTAAGCCTAGTACTTATTCCATCTGTCTCTTTTGCCGAACCGCTAAGTTACAGGAACGTAAACACACCAGCATCGGTTGTCAAGCGATGTTGGGGGTACAAACACAGACACACAAACATATATACATATATATATATATATATAAATATATGTATACATATATACGACGGGCTTCTTTCATTTTCCGTCTGCCAAATCCACCCAGAAGGCTTCGGTCGGCTCGAGGCTATAGTAGAAGACACTTGCCCAATGTTCCACGCAGTGGGACTGAACCCGGAACCATGTAGTTCGTAAGCAAGCTACTTACCACGCAGTGGGACTGAACCCGGAACCATGTGGTTCGTAAGCAAGCTATTTACCACGCAGTGGGACTGAACTCGGAACCATGTGGTTCGTAAGCAAGCTACTTACCACACAGCCACTCCTACGCCTTGCTGAGGTTTAGAGTTTCAACTGTCTCTGACTGACGAGACACATGTCAAAGCACCAGTGTCCCAGAATGCCGTGCACCAAGGAACCGAGTGTGCCGAAGACACTGACATTGTAAAAAGGAGGGGTTATTGTCCTATGGCGTACACAACATCGACCAGCAAATTTTACTTTTAAACCTGCCTAGACGTTGATAAGTATGCAAATAATCAGTGTTATAATTGTTTAGTTGTAAGTGGTTCCTAAATGGGAAGACCTATCATTAGACTTGTTGCAGCTCTTAGTGACAGGTCTTGATCGCCCCTTTCTTTCATTCTCTTTAACCTAGGTTTCCATTTTCTAACATGTATTTTCTGTGGACTTTCATTTTTTTATTGTAAGATTAAGGCGTAATTTTATGGAGATTCGGCTGTTATTTCTTAACGGTCAGGCGACAGTACACAGGAAATCTTAGTAGGACTGTACTATATA
>NC_068990.1:44570745-44574021 GCF_001194135.2 Octopus bimaculoides
TATATATATCTACTGTGTTATTGTTCTCTAACCATCGAGCAACGTCACTTTACATAACTTTCTGCTGATATGCAGAAAGATTTACTTCTTAAGCTCCGTTCATGTAAAACTGTGCAGCTGCTCGGGTGTGCATTCATTGTCATTCACTGCAAAGTATTTATTTACAATTTATGTTATAACGTTTTTTCTTTCCATGCTAATGACGTCATTCTTTTCATACAAGCATATACAAATATAGCTACAGGCTTACATGTACACATACAAAAATATATACTTACATACATGCTTACACATACACTCACATATACATACATACAATGTTCATTATTCTCTGCTTTTTTCTTTGTGTGCATGTACGTGCGACTGTGTGCGCGCATGTGTGTTTAGATGTGTGTATATGTATATGCGAGTGTGTGTGCGTGTATAGATATTTATCTACACTCTCTCTCGCGCACACACACACCCATACGAGCTTGTATATAGACATACACATGTGCACACACGTGTAGATGCATGCACGAACACATATTCATACGTACATTCATACATATACATACATACATACTTTCATAAACAAGTACGATAGTGTAGATATATCTGTAGTTACATGTCTGTATCCATGTAAGTAAAATAGAGAAGCCCAGCTGTATATAACTTATACGCGTGTGCTTGTATGTGCATACGTGTACTTCGTGCATATACGCGTTTGTGTGGTGTTTGTGTATGTACGAGTCTAAGTGTTTGACAACATGTAGAGGAATAAATTTGTTTAAGTCTTTTGAATTAAATATATTTAAATATCTCTCATTCAATTCCATAGGCATAGAATAAGAGACAACTTCACAATCGTTTCATTCAGCTCCAAAAGATACACATAACGGTTGCAAAAATCTACGATATATTTCAATGAAAATCTAGATAATCCATGAAGAAGATTAAATATATGTAGTTGGATTACACCTTCTGCTTCTATTTCTTACATTTGTGCACAGACATATATCCGATTTTGTTTTTTCTTCCTTTTTCTTTACTATTATATATTTCCTATCGGAATCTATGACTTCCGCTTGAAGGAAGGGAGGCAGGAAAAGATTGCCGAACGGGAAGGGAGAACGGAAACAACAAAGAAAGCAAAGCAGCCGAAGAATATGAATCAATAAACCAAGAGAATGGCTTGTTTATTTATTTTTGTTATCTTATATATATATATTTATTATTATTTTTTATTATGCACTTGTTTGTTTTGAACAAACGTCAGCCTAATATCGGAACCGATCAAATGGTCATCATGATGATGATGATGATGATGATGATGAAGATAGTGAAGACGATGATGACGATGACGACTATGTTTATGCTGGCGTAGATATTGCTTAAGAGTTTCAACTTATTTCGTCCCCACCTTGTGATCGACTTTAGACAGAGACATGAAGACGTCATCTGATGCGGATTATGTTCAAACTACATCCGGAAACCCATTTCATTACTTATAGTCTTCGTTGTTGTTGTTATTGTTTTTATTTTTGTTGTTTTATTACTCTTGTTATTGCTGCTGTAGCTGTTACTATAGTAGTTGTTGTTGTAGCTGTTGTTGGGTCGCTCTGATTCAGCAGAGCTCTAATGACAATCCAGTTATGACCATCCGGTCTTATTCTAGTAATGTATATAGAAAACATTATTCATTATATTTTGGTCTCTATTTTTTAAGATGACAATGTAGAATCAGTTTAAATGATCCTTCAGATTGCATTTCCACTCTAACCAACCAATTTTCAAACTTTAAAACGTGTGATATTTATTTCAACAATGATCATAACTTTGCTGGTTAACATGTAAATACGTGATATGATTATCTCTCCTCATTTGGTGTCCCCCGTAATCGCCGCGACGCATTTGCTTATTCTTTTCTCGAATACAGCAGACGAGATGCTTTATTTTATCTATTTCTATAGAATGAAAAGCAAAGTTGACTTCAATGGAACATGAACTCAGAACGTAAATAGCCGGAAAAGATACTGCAAAACATTTTGTCTGATGTTTCAATGAATCTATCAGCTCACCGCCTTAATGGTGATGTAATATTGCGAATTTTATGAATGTAATCTTCAGCATATGTAAAATCACTACAGTTGAAGATCGAATCTGGAACTCGTACCCTTTTCAGGACTTCTCCTTACCCCCATCAGTCACCCAGGCCTTGAAGAGGCTTCTCCTTCTGACAAAGGCATTAACATTCTTTTTTTCTAAAGACATTGAAATATAAGGAAGAAAAGATTTTCCTGAATTCATTATTGAAGTTATAATAATTATGAGCGGGAACGATTAATCTAAACGTTCGTACTACTCGTTGTTAGTTAAATGTTGGTTAAGGAGTAATTTTCTTGATGAAATCTTGTACACAAGCTGTCTAGTGAAGATAATGAATGAAACTTGAAGTAAATGGACAGCAATAGCCATGAGGGGTGATCTGGTAACATGAAAATAGTTGAGGAAGAGAGAAGAAACGAAATGCAAAGACGGTAAGTGGAACAAAGGACTAATAAGAGAGAATACACGAAACAGTTCAGAGAAGTTATTTTTCATGTGTTTCGTGTGTATAAGTTTTCTTTCTCTCTCCCTCTCCCTCTCTTCCTCCCCCTCTCTCTCTCATTCTCACTTTTCTCCTCCCCTTTCTCTCTCTCTCTCTCACTCTCCCTTTCTCTCCCTCTCTTTCTAACTGAATCTAAGGCATAGATTTAATGCTGACGAATCTGAGGTCTGAACCATTGATAAGGTATTTAGATCTACCTTTGATGTAACCCGAGATAATGTTTTGTCGAAGCCACCGACCTTAAACATCGGCCCAGATAATAATCAGTCAAAGACCTATCAGATACCACAACTGGTTCTTTAAAACATCTGTTAATTATGGCAGACAAGAAAGAATCCGGCGATTATATTCGTTTTATCATTCGTTGAAATTGTTGATGAATGTCGCTTGTAGCAATTCTGTCCTTGTTGCTGTGGTGGTTGTGGTTGTTGTTGTTATTATTGGTTGTGGTCGTGTTTTTGCTGTTGTTGTTGTTGTTGCTGTTATTGTTTGCTTGTTTGTTTTATTGTTGCACTAGCTGTTATTATTGTTGGTGTGTTTGTACTTGTTCTATTTTGGCAGGAAGTTTATCAAATTTCTTAAATTTCATATTTCTCATATTTTCTCTTTTTGTCTGCTGTCACTCTTTTCTTTCTCACTCCTCACTCTCTCTCTCTCTCTCTCTCTCTCTCTCTCTCTCTCTCTCT
>NC_068990.1:44574031-44577432 GCF_001194135.2 Octopus bimaculoides
CTCTCTCTCTCTCTCTCCTCCCCCCTTTCTCTCTCTCTCCCTCTGTATGTCTATGTATATAGTCAAATTCCTTAAACTCGTGTTTCATATCTATAAATTTATGTATGCATACTAGTGTGTATGTATGTATATATGTAAGTATGTATGTATATATGTATGTATATATGTATATGATTTGTATATATGTGTGTATGTATACATATATATTTGTATGTTAAATTCTATATTATATATTTAATGTATTGTATATATAATTCAATATCAAGTAACATCAAACTGAATGCTAAGTGTTCTACCAGCTGACTTCATGTATGGGATATCTGAGAAGCAGGGCAGTGCCCGTAGCCTTACACATCATCCTAAACAACTGGGTAAATTTATATTAGTCAGGTTAATGCAGATAACATTTGTATAAGTAAATTATTGAAATTGAAAATTGCCATGGTGTTAAAATAGGCCAGTTCTTCCTGAATTAACAACGATGATTAATTCACTGTTAATACAACACAATGGAAATATTTTTAAGAGTAAACCTAGAATGAAATCTTCCAAGAATAATCCTCGTAAGAGGATACTAAGATCGATAGAATAAATTCCACTTGATAAAATAAATATTGATTATTTAGATTACAAGGCGGCCATCTGGTTGAGTCGTAAGAGCATTCTGGTTCTCTGCACCTTGAGACCAAATGTCAATTTTCATCCTTTCAGGGTCGATAAATAAAGGAGCAATCCTGTACTGGGATCGGTTTTTCTCATTTTCCTATTCTTTCTTTCTGTCTTTCTAAAAGACATTGGCTATTCTCAAACCTGGAGAGGGATAGGCATCGCAAGAATTAAAAACAAATGTCCTATACTCGCCGGCGCCCCCATGATCCCATCATTAAATAAGAAACCAAGGCAAAACAAAGAGACAATACACGAGAATGTGGCGCCCACTTATGGTCACAGTGTAATATCTGAAGTAAAAGAAGATGGCGAGCCGCCAGAATCGTTAGCACGTCAAGCAAAATGCTTAGCAGCATTTCGTCTGTTCCGTCGAAATCGACTTTGCCTTTCAGCTCTTTCGAGGTCGATAAAATGACTGAGGTCGAAGTAATCGACTTAGCCCCTACCCCGAAATTACTGGCCTTGTGCCAAATTTTGAAACCAATATTTGAAGTAGCAGAATAAAGGATTAAATACAGAGTGAGATGAAAATAGATAGCTTGAGAAAATTATTCAAATTAAATTAATGTCGATACATAAGGTAACACTCGTAACATATAGGCATCAGTTTTGAATCACACTACATAACATGTGTCAAGACAATTACAATATATTGTACAATCACAAGACAATTACAATATACAAGCAAGCACGCAAGCAAGCATGCAATCACAGAGTTTTAGTAGTATATAGATTGGTTTGTAAGCTAATCTATCAATGCCATACGGACATACGTATTGTACATACATACATACATACATACATACATACATACATACATACATACATACATGCATACATACATACATACATACATACATACATACATACATACATGATAGTTGCAAATTGATTTTGTGCAATATCACCGCTTGATAGTTCCTGAAACATAACCAGCACAATTGTGGTTATGGGACTCGTACTCTTTTGCACAGATGTGACAACGATGGATGACTCTCATAGCGGATGTTCAGAGAGCTGACCACGCATGTTGCTACATGACTTCATTCTATCATGGACTGCTTTACCTTTTTCAGATACGGCTAGTCATAGCATGCAAAGCATAGATGATCGAGAACGATGAATGCTATTTGTATATGTATCTCAGACCAGCGATTTCAATTCGTTTGGAAGTGACTCGAGTAAACGATGCTGATGAGCTACAAAACAGCTAAACAGCGATATTCATCGTTCTCGATCAGCTACGAGACGAGTTGTCCTGCCTTGCTTGAAGTATTAATGTGTAACACTCGGTATCTTTGCCCATTCTGACGCTATCCCACAGCTAATGAGTTCATAGACAAAATATATACATTAAGTATCGATAGCGTTTACATATATATTATTATCATAATCATTTCTACTAAAGGTATAAAACCATAAATTTGTGGGGAGGGGACTAGTCGATTACATCGACCCCAGTGTTCCACAGTACTTAATTCATCGACCCCGAAAGGATGAAAGGCAAAATCGACCTCGGTGTAGTATAATAATAAGCTTAAAACTTATAATCGATCACTGTGTATTGGCTAAGAAAATTATTCTAATATTGCCTTCGACGGAAGAAAGTGGGCGTCAGTACGCATCAGGTTCGAACCCAGACCTCTTAAGTTTACGATAATTGTATTAGACATTACACCAACTTACCCTCTCACTTCTTTTCATCAGATTTAAGAGCTATGATTTCTTAGTGTTATTTATTTGTTTGTTTTGTTTTCTTTTTTTTTTTTCATAAACAAAGAAACGAGCGTTTTCTGCGTTGAATGGAGAAGCGGTGACGAGTGACTATTCTGTAAATGATAATAATTATAAGCTTAAAGCTAAGAAGCGACCACCGTGTATTGGTTAAAGTAAATAGTCTATTAGGGTATATAAACCCACGACGGAACAAAGTGGAAGTCATACGCATGGGACTCGAACCTACACCTGCTATCTACGAATCGGAGATCTTGTCCGAATACTTGCAACAAAGTGTACTCTATTACATGCACTCAAAGGGCCTTTCATAGTTGGTGGGGGTGGAGTGAGGAGTAAACTGTGAAACAGACGAAGTCTTTCACTCAACAACAAGAACGGTTCCTCCGAGTTCTGCCAACTAAATTTAAATTACAAGGCCTTTTGCCAACTCGAGACAATACTACAAGACTCATACTCAAAGTATTACGCAGTAGGGTTGAACTTGAAACCATTTAGTTCCTAAGCAACCTTCCTAATCAGACAACTATGCCTCAGATGAAGGCCATTCGTAAGTGTTTGAGGAAGAGAGAGAGAGAGAAAGAGAGAGGGAGTATGAGAGAGATGGAGATTTTTCTTAGGGTATCTTGAATGAAATCTTACACAGTCAAAATTCACTTTTTATTTGTGCTGCTCCTAAGGCAAGGTCTTTCTTTATCGTATATTCTCTTTGCGCTGAATACTCATTGTGTATGATCATTCGCTTAATATATCTTAAAAACCCAAGCTCATTTATTTACACAGTCAGACAATACCGTCTCGTATGTCCGAAGCCTTTAACATACATTGTTTCAGAACAAAATAAATATATTGGATTAAACACGGGTTGTTAAAAGAGAACTAAGAAGCATGAAAATATTGGTGGGTGAGAGAGAAGGAAATTGCTAAGTTGAATAGTTGCGAAATATTTAAATCTTAGATTCATAAGATATGAATATGTGTGTGTGTGTGAGAGAGAG
>NC_068990.1:44577442-44578152 GCF_001194135.2 Octopus bimaculoides
GAGAGAGAGAGAGAGAGAGAGAGAGAGAGAGAGAGAGAGAGGTGAGAGGGTTAGGGGTGGTAAGTTGTGAAGTTTATACTTTCATAAATATTGGAAACAAAATGACTTAAGACGGGAATCGAAACCAGCTTTCTGAATTCACTTCACCGAAAAAATATCGAAGGTCTTAGTAAGACGAGATGGGGAGAGAGCGGAGAAGGCGTTTCTGCTCTTTTGCTTTTATAAATGTTTCAGACTTTAAACTGTAGGCATGATAGGACACAGTTTTGATGTGACTAGAGGAACAAATCTAGCCCTTTTCTTATTCTGTCAGTTTCTTTTTCACGAACTGTTATGTTACAGGGAGATCGAGAAAACAACATCGGAGGCCAAGTTTTCTTTATGCAATTCTTATTATAGAAAGATAATAGTAACTGAAAATTGTAGCAATGTTTCATTCCCTAACCAGATGGGCATATAACATGACAGCCTAAACTCAGGATCTTTAGCGAGATACAACTTTATATATGGATATACCTGATGAGACCGAGACTGCGCAATGGATGCAACATAACATGTTGAAAGGAGTACCACCCATAAAGGACAATAGCAGGATGGGTCGAAACGACCGTTGTACAAATTAAAGATTAATACAAAATCCATCTTCTGGTTACTTAATAAATCATCGTTATACATACATACATACATATACATATATATATATATATATA
>NC_068990.1:44578290-44582278 GCF_001194135.2 Octopus bimaculoides
TTATGTTTAATAAAAAAATAACTTATTTAACCTAAGTTTTAACATTATCTCCTTCGAAATAGTCACCTTGCGCAGCAATACACCGGTCCCAGCTTTCTTACCACATTTGGAATCCAGCCTGGAAGTCGTTTTCTGTAAGCGAGTCGAGGACCTTCTGGGATTTTCTCTGGATCTTGACAACAGTGTTAAAATGGCAACCTTTGAGCTGCATTTTCATCTTAGGGAAAAGATGGAAGTCCGCAGGTTCTAAATCTGGCGAATAAGGTGAGTGCGGAAGTGATACTATGTTGTTTTTGGCAAGGAACTCACGAGTGAGGAGAGCTCGGTGAAGAATTCAATTCTTCGCGTTCCATAGAACCGGTCACTTTCGCCGAATGTTCTCCCTCAAATGCTTCAAAACGTTGCAGTAGAACTCTCGATTGATGCTCTGGAACTGGGGAACGAATTCTCGATGCACAATACCACATTTCCGGGTGCGAAGCTCGCGGCTGGTCTTCCAGATCACTCGCCGTCTTCCATGGACGTTCTTCCGCTTTTGAAGCACCCGTGCCACTCGAAACGTTGCCTACAACCCATTGCCTTGTCGTTGTAAGCTTGCTGAAGCATGTTCAATGTCGCTATAATAGACGTCTCAAGTTTAACACAAAATTTCACGTTGGCTCTTTGTTCCTGTCCATGACAAAATCCCAGACTACAGCATACACGTGATCGCAAAAGCACAAATTTCACAACTTGCGAAGCGAACACAGCAATGTCAAATCGGCACACAGCCTCACGAAAGTCACTGCTAGCTCACATTGCGCACGCAACCTTATGTTGCCAACTGTTGGCATGCTACAGAATTAGTCCAGGGACATTTTGATACCAACTCGTATCTATATTGGATCTTCCCATAAATAATGCGGTTTTTTCAATTCGATGAACTAAAAGTTGGAGGAGACGAGATAAACTACCCGCATCAACTTTTACCTTGTTCTTATGTTTAGTGTAAGTTCTGAAGAGTGAAGTTCGATTTTAACAGTTATTTTTGCTATAATAGAAGTGACAAGAAAGCATATTCGACATATTTTGCTTTATGAGTTCAATAAAAACAACGCAATGCGAGAAATATTAATACAGTATATGGGGTTCGGACAAACAGCGTAAGCCAGCGTCAACGGTGGTTCTAGAAATTTTGAACCGGAAACTACAGCCTAGAAGATGAGCCGCGTCCTGGAAGATCTGTAGTGCTCGACGAGGACGTCCTGCAAATCCTAGTGGGACAAAATCCCATCGTAACTGTTCAAGAACTAGCTGAGAAGCTTGGATTTGGTAATTCAACCATTCATCGACACCTGCGTGCCATTAAACAAGTCAGCAAATTGAGTCGAAGTTTTCCTCACAAATTTTCTCCGTATAATTACGCGCAGTGAATGCATGTGTACTGTTCTTTCCTGTCACGTCTCACGAATGAACCTTTTTTGGACCGAATAGTGATTGGTGACGAGAAATGAGTTCTCTATAAAAATGTCAAGCGCCGTGGACACTGGGTAGGGAAAGGAGAAACACGGGCACCCCGGGCTAAAGAAGGTCTTCACCCATGTAATGTGTTGTTATCTGTTTGGTGGGATATGAAAAGTTTAGTCCACTTTGAATTTTTAAACCCAAACAAACGATAACAAATGAGATGTATGCGAGAAGCTTGAGCGGCTTAAGTGAGTACTAGAAGAAAAACGATCATCTTTGGTTTCAAGATGGAAGATGTTTTTCCATCAGAATAATGCTCGACTACATACAGCAAGGATGACATTCCAAAGGCTGGAGTAGTTTAAATGGGGAACAATGCCCCACCAACCATATTCGCAGGATATCGCCCCTTCTGTTTATCATTTATTCTGTAGTCTTCAAACTCATTTCAACAGGAAAAATATGAATTCTGTAGACGATGTCAGAACTGTACTGGAGGAGAATTTTTCGTCACGGACAAGTAAATTTTGGAAGAGGATCCTTGCAACTCTAGCAGACAGATGGAAGAGCACTGTAGAAAATGAAGGGGAGAGTATATTGTAGATTAAAAAAGAACTTCGTTTATTTTAGTTTTGAAAAATAAAAGAAGTATAAAAAAACGTATTATTTATGTATATATGTATGTATGTATGTATTATGTATGTATGTATTATGTATGTATGTATTATGTATGTATGTATGTAGACGTGGATGTGCAGTAAGAAGTTTGCTTCCCAACCACATTATTCCATGTTCAGTCCCAAAGCGTGGAAACTTGGGAAAGTGTCTTCTACTATAGCCTTAGGCCGACCAAAGCTTTTTGAGTGGAACTGAAAGAAGCCCGTTGTATGTATATATATGTATATATATCTCAATGTATGTGTCTTTGTATCTGGATTTGTCCTTTCCCCCACCGCTTGCTTGATAACCGGTCTTGGAGTGTTTGCATCCCCATATCCTAGTGGGCCGGCAAAAGAGACTGATAGAATAAGTACCAGGCTTAAAAAAAGATGAGTACTGGGGTCGATTCATTTGACTAAAAGTTTAAGACGGTGCCTCATCATGGCCGCAGTCTAATGACTGAAACAAGTAAAAGATAAAAGATATATATATACATACAGACGACGGGCTTCTAGACGCCTTCCATCTACCAAATATACTCATAAAGCATGGGTCAGCTAGGTGCTATGGTAGAAGATACTTACCGCTGAGAGGGACTGAATTCGATTGCGAAGTGAACTTCCACCGAGCCATGCTTGCTGTTTCGAAATATTCTAGTAACATGAATAGAAATAAACCGAAACCAAGATCTTCTCTGAACCTGAATAAAAATGGCGACCAGAATTTGAATGGTACCAAATTTGAGTGGTACGTCGACTTGTATATCGGGAAAATATGGTAAATTTGGCGCTAGTATACTACTGGTATTTATTGTAAACAATCGTGAAACGAGGAAAGGTAGTATTCAATTCAGCGAGTTCTGAGTAATGTCTTAATGGAACTTGGAACAACGACTTAGTATAGCTTTTGTTAATCCACCACCCACAAGGACGGAATATATCATTTTCTGACAGACTTAAAACCAGATATTTAGAAGGACTAACATAACAAATTGGTGAAGGCGATTGGCTTAATGGTTAGGATGTCGCATTAACGATCACCGGATCGTGGGTTCGTTTCCCAGACCGGGCTGCGTAATGTGTGTTTGAGCAAATCACTTTCTTTCACTTTAGCCTGCGGGTGAGAGAGTGGAAGAATTGTTGGCCCATCAGCAAAAATACTTTACGGTATATCTTCCAGCTCTTTACATTCTGAGTTCAAATCCCACCTGCCTGAAGAAGGCAAAGGGAAGCCACCCTAGTATTCATCCCAGGTCTAGTCGTTGTAGCCTAAGGTCCAGTAATCTACTTAACGGCGACAGGAAAAGGTACGGGCCGTTTCAAGTTGTATAGAGAGTGCTGGGGAAGATTCACGTGCACAAGACATGCCCAAGGGCAGACAACCAATAGAAAATCTAGCAAATTACAACGACATCAGTATTTCAGTGAGATGTAATTTAAACTCCTCTCAGAAAGATGGAAGCCAAAATATGTTATCACTCAGATCCTTCAGTCCGTCACAACATGCTTAGCACTGTCACAGTAATGGTAACAATATTAACACTTTAATGTAGTAGTAGTAGTAGTAGTAGTAGTAGTAGTAGTAGTAGTAGTAGTAGTAGTAGTAGTAGTAGTAGTAGTGGTGGTGGTGGTGGCAGAAGCAGTAGTAGTATCGCCGCCCATATCTGGACACACGCTGATAACATTAGTTTCCTTGATCACATGCTAATTCCATTACAATATGATATCTATTTTTATGCAAGTATAAGTATATGTAAATATGTTTATCTCTGAAATGCATACATACATACATACATACATACATACATACATACATACATACATACATGCATATATATATGTGTATGTATGTATATATATGTCTGTATATATATATATATATA
>NC_068990.1:44582536-44585394 GCF_001194135.2 Octopus bimaculoides
TTGTCGTCTAAATTATGCGAAAATGAAAATAACACTGACATTTCATTTTAACATATATTTACTAAAATTACATAAAAACATCTTGAAATGCTAAAGAGTAAATTTATTCAATAAAATCGCCATTGGCTTCAACCACGGCCTCCTGCAACTCCTCTGAACGGTCTCCTTGTTTAAGTTGGTGAATGCTACCATAATCCCTGTCTTCAGTTCATCTTTGGTGTTACAGGGAGTTTTGTTGGTCTCTCGCTCAACTACACCGCACACATGATAATGAAGGGGGTTGCAGTCTGGTGTGTTAGGTGGTCAAATGTTAGGGGTGATGTGGTCGCAGAAATTTTCTGACAGCCATGACTGGGTTCTCCTGCTTGTGTGGCATGGTACAGAGTCCTGTTGCCAGACATAGGGTCTTCCAGCAGCCACCCTTTTCACCTAGGACAGTACTACCTCCTCCAGGCATTTGGTGTAGGCCTCTGTGTTGAGTCCGAAGTTGTGTGAGAAGATAAATGGGGGCATAACATAGCCGTCACTAGTGATCACTCCAAACACTGATGTTGAGTGGATGTTTGATTTTTATCACTCTCGCTAGATGTTTTAGGGACACCAACTACTTTCTGTGTTCACTATCTGATCCTGGCAGAAATTTTTCTCGTCTGAGAAAAACCAACGCATGCTCGGTTGGAGGGGATGCTTGAGTTTGTTCAAAAGCTTCATAGCGCGATCTTTCTTCTTGTCTTTGAAGGCTTGGGATAAAAATTGGCCGTTTCTCATCTTCTATGAGGAATACCGAATGTTTTCATGCACTACCTGCCTGATAAGAAACCCAGGCACTCCAATGTCCTGACAGTGGACCTGACTGACTTGGAGTTCTTTTCTTATCAGAACATTTTCAATTCAGGTTTATTGGCTACTTTCTCATTCTCATTCATTTGTGACTATTTTTTTATCCCCATTTCTCCTCAGAAAATTCATAGTGAAACTGCTAAGCGTCATGCTATACTGCTGGAAGATAAACTGGCTATGATAAAACGCCATGAAAAAGGTGAAAAAGTGGTAGCAATTGCACGATCTTTGGGGATGAGTCGGACAACTGTATCAACGATTGTACATAATAAGGATAAGATTTTAGCACTTCTCAAATATGAAGCCTCGGGGATGAAGAACACTGTCATCAATAAGAAAAGAGGCAAAATCTTTGAAGAAATGGAAAGTCTTCTTTCTCTTTGGATTGTTAGGTTGAATTGTCAGCGTGCTACTAATAGTCAAAATATCATTCAAGAGAAAGCGATGTCTTTGAGGACCTGAAGAAAAAATATTCAGATGAGAAAGATGTAGAGTTCAAGGCACGTCAAGGATAGTTCATGAGATTTAAGGAGCGAAGAGGTTATTCCATTAAGAAACAAGGTGGAAGTGCATCAGCTGACGAACAAGCAGCAACAGAATTTTCTAATGCATTAAAAATAATCATCGAAGAAAACGGGTTTCTTCCCCAACAGATTTTTAATGTTGACGAAACTGGATTGTATTGGGAAAATTGCCAGACTGATCATTCATTTCCAAGAAGGAGAAAACTGTTCCAGGCTACAAGGTCTCAAAAGAACGTGTGACCATTATATTGGGAAGTAATTGTGCAGGAAATTATAAGTTAAAGCCATTGCTCGTGTATCATGCACACAACCCCCGTGCCCTGAAGAACGTACCCAAGGCATCTCTCCCTGTTATATGGATGGCTAATTCAAAAGCATGGGTTACTGTTGTTGCTTTTGAAGATTGGTTCTTCAGTCATTTTATTCCAGCAGCAGAGAAGTACTGTAAGGAGAAGAGGATTCCTTTTAAGGTTTTACTTATCTTAGATAATGCTCCTGGCCTCCCGCAAAACATCGTAGATTTTTAACCCCAACGTTACCGTCGTATACCTCCCTCCGAACACCACGTCTCTTCTGCAGTCAATGGCTCACGGAACAATTGCTATCTTCAAGCGTTACTAAATGAAGCGTACGCTGCGGCAAGCAACAGCTGCAACTGACCTTGCTGAGTCCATCACACTTCGTGACTTTTAGAAGAAATACGATATCTACGAGGCTGTACAGAACATAGCAGTGGCATGGAATGATGTACAAAGTACGGGTATGAATGGTGTATGGAAGAAGCTATGCTCGCAATTCGAGAATAATTTTAAGGGGTTTGATAATGTTGCCATCTACAAAACGTTGGTGATTTCGAGCAAAGCACTGGAAATAGATTTAGAGAAGGAGGATTTCACAGATTTATTTGAAAAACACAAGCAGTGCCTGACGAACGAGGACTTGATAGAGTTTCACGTGTAGCAAAATAAAGAAGAAAAGGAAGTCGAACCTGAACCACGTCACTTTATCATTAAGAAAATGCAGCATGCATTTGCATATATCGAAAACATATCGAGGATATGGATCCAAATGCTCAACGCTTTTCCAAGATTAGCGGGCTTGTCACAAAGCTTTTGCTCCTTATAATGTAATCCTTGAGGAAAAGAAGAGTCAGCTGTTAATGTTGACGATTCACAACCATCTACATCCGCTTTTTAAATCACCAAATTGTATGTACGTACTGGTAAATTTTAAATAACTTTTGTTTTTTACTTATTTGCAAAATACTGAATTTGTTTTTTAAGCTTAAAAAAGGCTTTTATTCTACCATGTCTTATTGCAAACAGTATTCATAAATAAAGCGTCTATTATTTAGATTTTATTTTAAAATCTAAATAAATTTTAATCCATTCAAATATATCCTCTTTGCATTTTCAGCTCCATCTCTCCTATACTTCCACTCGTTTGGGTTAGTAACGATTTACATATATTTTGTGTGTGTGTGTGTGTGTGTGT
>NC_068990.1:44585552-44586287 GCF_001194135.2 Octopus bimaculoides
TATGCGTCTGTGTGTGTGTGTGTGTGTGTGTGTGTGTATGTGTGTGCGTGTGTTTGTGTGTATATGTCTGTCTATTTGTATGAATTTATGTCAGTACATTTTCTTTCGTTTACATTCTGCTTGATTCTTCACCTCTGGCCCTGACATTTCGATTAAGAATTGATATCCGAAAAGTAAATATTTTTTCCTTTGTCTTTCTATTCACCATCAATATAATGCTCTTTACATTTTCTTTTCTTGTCCTCATGCAGTTAGTTATTTCACATTCGATAACCATCCACGCTCTCATGAATGAATGATTAATTTAGCAACCACGGATTCAAGCGCTCGTACTCTACTACCTTATTGGACTAGCACCGAATCCGTTCGGTATATTTCTCATGAATACATAATTAAGTATATAAATATGAGAACCTTCACGAATTTCGCGTCTTGGATGACCTCAGCTGTGCTTGCCATGAAGGTTCATGTACAATTTATGAGTTAATGAGGATAGGCACACTATCCTATTTTTTCATTTACATTGACCATTCTAAATTCATAGTATACTCGAGATAATGATAGTATATTTAGTTTTTGTTCAATAAATCTGTACTGGTGACTTACTCGCAACATAACCATCTTATACTGATCAATAAAGATAAGATTTATGAATACATATATAAATATGGATGTGAAAGTGTAAATATATATAGGTTTATGTGAGTGGATATATATGCATATACATATTCATAT
>NC_068990.1:44586731-44588278 GCF_001194135.2 Octopus bimaculoides
ATATATATATATATACATATTTATTTATATATTTGCGCATATGTGTGCATGCATATTATATCACACTCTTTGAATATATAACTTCAGATACACACAGACACATTCAGCTACACGAGCACATACAAATAGTACGAACTGGTTTCCAAATGCAGATACAGGAATCGCTATCTTAACCATTAAACTATAATACGCCCGTCATAACCATCACAGCTTAGAACATTCAAAAGTGACAGATATCAAAGGCTTACTACACATGTATGCAGCTAAGAAATGAAATTAATTTTAGCTTACGCAGACGAGAAGAGAGTGAAAAGTGATCAAAAAGGCGAGGTGCATGCCTTCGTAATTACAGTTATAAATGAGTGGTGACTTCTTTGTACCAATATCTGAGGTTGCCATATGCATTGATGTCATAGCAACAGATCTTAACTCATAGCAGAAAATGATATGCCACTTACGCTAGAATCAGAACCGCTTAAAGTAGCAGCAAGATCAACAGCAGCAATACCAGTAGCAAAGCTAGCACCAATCACAATAATAAGAAGAATCATTTCTAGGCACAAGGCACTGGTACTTATGTCTATAACTTATGTCTATAACTTCAAAAGTGAGTTATTCACACGCTTGAATGCTGAGAAAACGCTATGTACATATATTTGGGCATGTTTCTGAGTCATCATTTGACCACACTGTCAAAAAAATAACACGTGGCTAAAAAACCACATCTGGAAATTGGGGAACAATAACACCGCTTATAACATCAAATGGTGGGTCCACGAAAACAATTGATGAAAGGAAAACATTCTCTGTATATCAAAAGGAGCGCACATACTCATAAAGTCTTAGAGACCTAGCAGTTGTTTAAAATCCAGAACATAGATTTTCACCAAATATGTCCATTTAGACGCGTTTATACTCGTTAAATGCAAGATAATTACTATCCTAAGATGGCGGCACGAAAGTTAACCAGGCTAGCTTTCCATTTTCCCATTAAACTTGCTCGATGCATATGCACAATTCATATATCTATACTTTGATAAATCTACAAAACCCTTACAAACTAGACATATCAACAAACCACCTGCACTAGTTACCAATCCACTTCGACATCCCAACCTCAATACACCTACAAACAATAAAGGTGTAAAGTCTACACATTATTATCTTACATATAATAAAACGCGATGTGACCTGTCGACCACGCTAGACGGAAAGAAGAGTAAAACAGCAAACGAAGTGGGAGTGAGTGTCAGTCAGAGGCGGTAAAGCAGGCCGACAGCATCGAAAAGTTGTTGCTCTAAAGACGCTGATATTTTAATCAAAATAGAATTGTAAATTTTTATCGTAAATTGTATTTAGTCTATCAGTTTCTTACTCACACGAACATACATGCACACACACAAGGATATATAAACATATATATATATATATATATATATATATGTGTGTGTGTGTATTCCCGAGCGTCATACTAATATATACTTTTGTTATTTACACCACCTGTCCTCGTCTGTTGTTATTTTTTGTATATTCTCCCATATATATAT
>NC_068990.1:44588327-44589075 GCF_001194135.2 Octopus bimaculoides
TATATATATATGTAATATATATATAAATGTGATATGAACGATAATTTTTATATATATATATATATATATATATATTATACTTACATTTTTTTCTTTCTTTCATTTTAGTCCATTTCCTATTATTGGCCGTTCTGATTCAAACCTTTATTTCTTTTCCCAAGTAAAAGATAACATATTTTACCGATTTCATCGATTCGATCTAAAAAAGGTAAACAAACTTACGCGCCTGCACACACATTTACGTATGCATACACTCATATGTATGTGTATATCTACAGAGAGAGGTAAATAGATAGATAGATAGATAGATAGATAGATAGATAGATAGATAGATAGATAGATAGATAGATAGATATAAATTAATGGAAATCGTCAGTTAATATGACTGCGGGTACCGAAGCAGCGATATTGCTAGAAATAAGAGTTAAAGACTCTAAATGTTGTTAGATCACAATATATATGCACTGACAGTTGAGAGAACCGCCCCATGAATCACTAGACTAGATCAGTTTCATCTACTTCGTAGGCATCATCAATAGTGACAAACAGTCGATGGTTTGGCTAAATCTATCTGTCGGTATACATATTTTTACCATAACAATTGTTGGTTGATTTAGCAAAATATTAATGCGTATATTAAAACTAATATAAACAGCTAGGCGCAACATAATACCACAAAGAGCGGTTATCTCCCCTGTCAGTATATATATATATATATATATATATATATATATATATATATATATAT
>NC_068990.1:44589838-44600612 GCF_001194135.2 Octopus bimaculoides
AATTTATTTGCCTAAGTTTTAACAACGCTTCCTTCGAAATAGTCATCTTGCGCAGCAATACACCAGTCCCAGTGTTCCCTCCACTTTTGGAATCTGGCTCCGTAAGCGAGTCGAGGATCTTCGTGATTTACTCTGGATCTCGACAACGGTGTTAAAACGGTGACCTTTGAGGTGCATTTTCATCTTGGTAAACAGATGAAAGTCCGCAACTTACGAAGTAAACAACACAGCTATGTCACTCGGCACACTGCCTCGTGGAGGTCACTACTAGTTCTCACTGCGCATGCAAACGTGAGCTGCCATTTGTTGGCGCGCTACCAAAATAATCCGGGAACTTTTTGATACCGCATGTATCATGTGGACTATATTTTCAACCAAAATATTACAACTGTATCTGATTCTTCAAGTGCATCAATTCTGTGTATGTAAATATATTTACTAGATTGCTGACATTATCAATGGTTTCTCTCATTGTGTTGATGCGACATTTTGTATCATTAATAAAATTATATGGGCATTTTTGTCGACACGGGTATGCTAGAATAATTATAAAACATTTCTTCTTCTTGTTGAAAATTTCTTTACTCTATTTAGTATCACTTTAAACAGAATAACTGATGCTCCGAATGGTGCATCGTATGGCTTAAATACTACCATGTAAACCAACGTTTTCCTACACAAAATTTCGTACTGCAACCATCTTACGAACAGACATGAGAAATGTTGGAGAAAGTTGGTAACAGTTTGAGCAAAGCTAAATTTTCTACTTTCACTTTCTCATAGTAGGAAACAGAAAGTCGTCTGTCTCAAATTAGATACTTTATATAAAATATTTATAACCTAGATGTAATTTGTGTTTATTCTGTTGAACTTATCAAAAAACATTACACCATATTTACATATATATATATATATATATACATATATACATTTACAATACATACATAAATATATATATACATACACTTACGTACACACATATATCACACTTGCACATGTAAATGATGTTGGTGATGGTTGATCATCATCTACCCTATCATTATATATAAAATAAATGTGTTCACATCGCTGGATATACGTTATTCAATGAGCCTTGAGTGCATCTCTTCAATTCATTTGTACCTTTGTTTAGTTCCACTTCTTTCTTCCAGCTCAAACATACTTATCAGAAACCAATGCCATTGAATTTTATCTTTTCAAAACATCTATAGAATTCTATTTTTGATAAGTGCGTCCACATTTCGCCACCACACTACCTAAAACCTTATTTCTCATTCATAAATTCCCCCTCCTCCTCTTCGTCATCATTATCTTCTTCTTCTTCTTCGTCTATATGTTCATGCACTCCAATTTATCTCCAATCGAAAATGATTTTTTTTTCTTTTCAATTCATTTTCCATTATTTCAAATCTTACTACTTTATAAACTGCGACCACATGCTGGAGGGTTCTTAGTCAAACAAATCGACCCAAGTACTAATTTCTTAAATCTCTGGTACGTACTATATCGGTCATTGGCACTCGCAATCTACCGATCGTGATTTCAATTCCTAGATCGGGTGGTGCGTTGTGCTCTTAAGCAAAACAGTTCATCTCACATTGGTCTGTAATCACTTTGACACCTGATGTATGGTACACTGTGTGCCTGTTCAGACAACGTCGATTTGATGGAGAGAGTGAACTAATATGCGGTACGAATATTTGATCACTATAAACAAATCATTTGTACAGAATGTTCAGCAAAAGTTGAACGCTCATACACAAAAGCAAGGGATAAACAAGTACGTCATATTTCAATATAGTCTCCTTCTGTTTCGATGCACTTCGTCCAGCGATCCACAAACTTATGTATTCCCTCCAAGAAGAACGTTTTCGGTTGGTCGCGCAACCATTTATACACCGCTTCCTTCATATCTTCATCCGTAGGAGATCGACCATCTCGTAAACTACCTTTGAGTGGTCTAAAGATCTGATAGTCAGAAGGGGCGGGATCTGGGCTGTAGGCTGGGCGTTCCAGCACCTCAAAACCCATTTGGTCAATGGTTTCAACGGTCTGGGCGGCCGTGTGCTGGTGTGCATTGTCATGCAACAAGACTTTCTTCGACAATAGGCTTTGGCGTTTGGTACGAATTGCTGGCTTCAGTTTGCTGGCCAGCAAAGCACTGTATCTTGCACTGTTGATCGTACACCCCTTTTCCAGGTGGTCTTCCAGTATAGATCCTTTTGAGTCCCAAAAAAGGGGCAGCATCACTTTTTCCCGCGGAAGACAGCGATTTGGATATCTTCGTCGTTGGCGAACCAGGATGTTTCCACTGCATACTCTGTGTTTTGTATTCTGCCTCATAATGATGTACCCACGTTTTATCTCCTGTGACTATTCTGCTCAAAATTTCCTCGCCCTCACTGTCGTAGCGATCGAGTAAATGTTGGCAGACTTCAAGACGTTTGCACTTGTGCTCTGCAGTAAGTTCTCTTGGCACCTATCTTACACAGACTTTATGGAAGCCGAGCTCATCGCGGATGATTTGATAGGCAGAACCATGACTAATCTGCAGAGAACAAGCTACCTCATCGATAATAAGTAGCAGGTTCACCATTACCATCTCTCGAGCTTGCTGAATCTTCTCGTCAGTGGTGGGGGTTGACGGGCGTCCTGTTCCCTCTTCGTGCGTCACGCTTGTCCGGCCCCTTTTAAACTTCTCGACCCACTCATACACACTTCTACGCGGTAGTGCACTGTCCCCGTATCGTGCTAAAAGCCTCCGATGAATTTCAGCAACCGACACACCTTCCGACGTTAGAAATCGGATCATTGCTCTCTGTTCTTTGATGCACATTGCTAGTGAAGCGACCATGCTTACACCGTAAAGCCAGAAAGAAAAATGGCGCGATCAGGATCAAACTTCGATCATGTGACCACAATGGTACCAACTATAAGCACGCATGCGCAGAACGCAGTGTGACAATAATAAAGATATGTTATGACGAAAGTGCGGATAATTTTTGGCTTCCCTTCGTACATGATGGACTTCTATGCAGTTTCCGTTTACAATATTTACTCGCAAACCATTGCTAAGTCGGAGGTTATAGTAGAAGACGCTTGCCATGGTACAGTGCAGTGGGACTGAACCCGAAACCACTTCTTAACCACACATCTAAACCTGAGTCCGATCAATCATTATCTTCACGTATTGGCCATGTAGAAGCTTTGCATGCCATAGATGTAACATGTAGCCACACTTTTAGCTTACCTTTTAGATCTGACGCAAATTAGATTATCTCTCCAACTGCTCGTCATTTCAATCTCTGCTTAGTTTGTGTTGACTGCCTTGAAGACAGAAAACAGGCTTTTTTTCCATAATTCTGTAGCGATTTGCGTAAGATTTTCATATTCGTCACTAGATAATTTTGTTGTCCTACAATAAATGCATTATAATGCAAAAGGTCTATTTTTATTCTTGGTAAGTATAATTTGATGTTCTAGGATTTGGATGTTCTAAATCAGGGGTGGTGAAATCTCCGTCCGCGAGATGATATACTCGTATGTACAAAATATAGTTAAATTTTCAATTATAAAATTTGGTAATTGTTCAGTTTACGTTCGTAAAATCAAAACGTATTGTTGACAATATTGATAACTTAGATTTTAGTTTCAGTTGTTTTTGTTCTTGTTTTTTCTCAGTTCTTGTTTATTTATATCTTTTTTTTAGGCGTACTTTTAGCTGCAAGTCTGTTTTGTGAAAGGAAAGAAGAAATCAGTAATAAATGATAGCGAGATAACCAGTCAGAAAGACAGATTTATGTGTGAGAGATACAACTAGCTAGTTTTATAAGTCGAGTAAATAATCATTTTCTCCAAAGCGAAGCTAGAAATTAGCTGTAAATAACAGATAAAGATGGCGAGGGGTGACAAGGGTGAGTAAAGTATCAGACAACATACTTTGGTGTATCTAGTTATGTCCCTTTACTTTCTTTTACGAACGTAAACTGAACAATTACCTTAAAATTTACACAATACCCGTATGTCTATTTGCGACATAGGTCTCAGTTCCACTACGACTTAAAACGGTCTGATCAGACTCGAACAGAAATCGTCTGGTAATTGCCATTTCAATAGAAATATTGTTTTCACTATAAAACGTATATTGCTAGGTTTGTACCAATCCCTTGAGAATCAACTACACTCTAACTGAGAAAACTAAAAATATATTGCATGCATCGAAATAATTTTTAAATGAAACGAAAGCTGAAGGATTGTAGAAGATACTGTGCAAAAATTATCCGTATATATTCAAGAACTCCAAGAATTTAAAATTTTCCTACCTATTTTCCTACCTAACTAGAAAATAAAAAGCTTCAAAGTGATTTAGCATTTTTAGTAGATATAACAAGACGTTCAAACCCTTTGAACTTGAAACTACAAGGCTCCAATCAGCAAATGACCAGTTTGCTTCCTCATATAAAAAGCTTTGAAACGATGCTTCATTTATTTGTCACAATTGAAAAGAAAGTGTTTCATACATTTTCCGAAATTTAGCGAACAAAATCCCGAATCAATAAAGGAATACTCTGATTAGTGTGAAAATCTTTTGAAGAAATTTGAAAGTTGATCTGAAGAAATTCAAAATAACAAAATCGAACTACCTGTTTTTGAAACACCTTTTGATATGTGTCCTGTGGGGACACCGGATTCCTTACAATTAGAATTAATTGATTTGCAGTCGGATAACCCTATAAAATCGAAATATAATCCATCAATCTTGAGAAATTCCATACTTTACATAAAAATGCCTTGAAATTCGCATTTCAATTTTCAACAACTTATCAATGTAACAATTTCTTTCCCCAAAATGAATTATGCAAAAAATCGTCTAAGTACCAGACTTACTGACGAAAGCCTGAGTAATGAACTAAGACTATCAGTTTCTTCAAAGGCGTGTGATATTCATAAACTTTCAAACAAAAAGCAGTTTCGTCCTTCTCACAAAACAAAACCAAATTTTAAATTTAAGGTTAATTAGCTTTCATAAAATTATCACTAGGATAAATTTGTTTAAATATGTCATTTACATATAATGTTATTTAGGTAATGATTTAATTTTTCAAAATTAAATTTGGTCTGTGCTTGGTTGTTATGATTTCACCAACATTAGGATAGGTACATTTTGGAAAATATAGAATACCTCCTAAGTGATATAAACGTCCAAAATTCAGTGGCAGCGTTAATGAAGATGTTACGCGTCACTTTAATGTGTTCAACTTACCTTTATTAATGTATATCGAACTATACATAAACATATACAAGGTTTACACAAATATAAGCGTTAGAACGTGCGATCCGCCCGCGGGCCTTTTTCTTAAGAAATTTTTGCCCACCGCGCTTAAAAGTTTCCCAACCTCTGTTCTAAATGCAGTCATTATTTCCTTCTATTTAGTCTTGCTAGTTTGTTTGACCTCCATTTGAGAATATATAACTGTAAGTTACAGTAGGTTTTTACCTATTACTATATTGTTATTTAGCTTCATTTTAGGTATTAATCAACTGCTTTTATAATATAATGCTCTAATATATTCTTTCGTTTGTGTATGTTTTATATTTTCCACTCCTTTGGATCCTACATAGTTGTGTATTCGTTGTAATTTTCTGGCAGCTAACCCATACAGTGCTCATATCGTCCTTTTCCATTCTACAGTATTCCATTATGGCATATCTTTATTTACAACGATATAAGCTTTTCTGGAAATAGATTTTTCTTTTTTTAATATCTATTTAACACCTGTGGTATCATTGCAATTAAGATTGTCTAGATTGTGTGAAGGGAGACTAAGGACTATGGGTTTGTAGATTTTATGCTTTGCTACTCATTTAGCGTTAGAGATTAAAATTTCAGTCATGTGCTGTCTTTGGCTCCGTCAAAAATCTCATGAAGTATCTCTGGCAGCACCTAATATTTTACCAGACATTAAGGGTCTTAAAATTTTCTGATGCTTTACAGCAGTTTATTTCTTTTTTTCACGACGTCTGAGCCACTTCTTGTGCTGTTTCTTGTCTTTAAGCAATCTCATTCGCAATGATTCCTTTCGCTGTCCATATTCTTCCAAAGATATTTTCTTTTAATGTTGGTGCTCTATTGATTTCTAAGTTTTTGATAAAATCCTTTGGAACTGGAAATAAACTACTTTTTTTCGTATATTGAATCGTTGTTGGGTTTTATACCGTCAGATTCTTTGAGATTTATCGAAAATCTAATATTCAAAATCATTAGAGCATCGGAGCATATCCTTGGTTCTGGTTCTCTAAGTTCTAGCTCAAATCATGCGAAGATTGACTTAGCTTTCATCCTTTCGAGGTGAAAAATACCACCCAAGTACCGGGATCGAAATAAACAATAACCTCTCCCCTCCATCTAAATTCAAGACCCTGTAGAATGCATTATTATTATTATTATTATTATTATTATTATTATTATTATTATTATTATTATTATTATTTTCATATACATTCAACAGATTAGATTGTTGGAAAAGAAAAGAATCGTAACATCGGGCTACAACGAGTAAACTTAGATGCCAAGAACTCTCCTATCGAGCTAAAAGTAACCTTAAATTCCAAGAACCCTTCTAAGTATCCTAGCTGTCCCTAATAGCACTGTTTTCTGGAGCAGGTTTTATGCTTATTTCCTCTATCCATCTGTTCAGATCTTTAGGGATAGTTCCCAATGCACCTATATCTACTGGGATACATTTTACCCGCACTTACTATGGTCTCTGTAATTCAAGAGCTAGATCCTAGAACTTGGCAATTTTCTCTATGTTTCTCATATTAATGTTTTCATCATTTGGGACTGTAAATTCTCTTTGGCACTTTCTATTCTCTTTATCTACTACTACCAAAACAGGCATTTTAGCTTCTATTACTGTCAGTCACAAAGTTAAAGTCCACAACATCTTGTATTTCTTACGTTCTAGTACTTTACTAGGTTCATGTACATACCATTTATCAGTATGTTCAAATCCTAGCTTTCTACATAGCTCCCAGAGGATTACTCACCCTAGATTGTCATGTCTTTTCTTGTATTCTTTCTATGCCGGCATGCCTAATTCACTTACTATGTGAGTAACGCTTTCCTCCTTTGATTTGCATAACCTACACGGGAGATCTATTTGGTTTTTGTCTGTCTTGGCTTTTATCCGATTAGTGCTTAATGTTTAATCTTGTGCAGCTACTAACAAATTTTCTGTCTCCTTCTTTTCTGTCTCCTTTCTTTTCTACAACCATAACCATGTCTCTCTACAGCTAGTTACTGCAACTATCTTTGGGAATCTACCATGCAATGCCTTCTCCTGCCAGTCAAATAATTTCTGTTCTTTTATCTGGTTTTTAACTCCGTTTGGGATTTTGGTTTCCCTGTGTCTTGCTATGACTTCAGCAGTTTTTAATAAACCTTCTTCCCAATTACCTGCATGGGAGTCTATATCTACTCTAACTCCACGCAGCCTTCTACTGATATTAACATCCTTCCACCTTTTTTCCAAAGTAAATATAATTTTGCTACTCTTGCCATTGGGTGGGTCCTCCATTCATATTGAATTCCTTCCTAGTTCTTCTGTCTAGCTTTGCTAATTCAGTTTTTGTCCAATCTACAAAAACTGCTGAGTATCTAAGTAATGATATTGCCCGAGTTTTTACAGCCTTCACTAGATTCGGCACATTTAGTTTTAATTTCTTTAGCTTCTTAAATTTTCTTCTAATTCCTTCTCAATTTTTCGTTTTCATTTCTGTAGTTAGTATTCTGTCAGATTCTAATACTCCTAGATACTTATAGCTCTCTCCTCCTTTCAATGATTTTAATGTCTGGCCATCTGATAATTGGATGCCTTCACTGTTGACTACCTGTCCCCTTCTCATGAGTAATATTGCACAATTATCTATGCCAAATTCCATTCCTATATCTTTGCTGAAGAGTCTTGCAGTCTGTATTAAGGAATCTATCAGTTTTTCATTCTTATTAAAAGCTTTACATCATTCATGTAGAGCAAATGGTTAATTTTTCCTTTACTATTTCTGAACTGATACCCTGCCTTTGTCTTCCTTAATAGTAAATTGAGGCGGACCAAACATACGACAAATATTAAAGGGTACAACGAGTCCCCCTCGAAAATTCCTCTTTTGACATTAACTTTCCCTAAGAGTGTTTCACCTGAGTAGAGATCTTTCCATTTCTTCACGCTACAGATAATTAATTTTCTTATGTTGTCTGCTATACTGAATGTGTTCAAACATTCACTTATCCATGAGTGTGGGATCATGTCTTAGGCTTTCCTATAATCTATCCAGGCTATTATGAGAGTTTTCTTTCTAGTTTTTATTTAACTTAGGAGTGCTTTGTCTATATATCTGGCTTTCTTCCTGCAACCTTTCTGTTCTTCTGGTAGTAAATTCTGGTTGCCAAGGTGCTCTTAAATGCTTTATGAAAGCATTCCTCTTAACAACTTCCACATTAATGGTAACCAAGTGATTGGTCTTTAGTTGCTAACTGTATTACCCTTGCTCTTATCTTTCATAATGAGTATTGTCCTCCCTCTAGTCATCCAATCTGATATTATTCCTCCATTAAGACAATCCGGAAGTTGTTCCCTTAGCCTCCCATGTAAACTACTGAATTTTTTAGCCAGCACCCTTGAATTAAATCTGGTCCCGAGCCCTTCCAATTCAGTATTTTTCTTAATACTTTACTCGTTAATGCACTACATAATCTTAAATTAGGCCACTTCTCACTAACTATTTCTTCTCTCATTTTCTTTAACCATACTACATCTCCATTATGATTGACTGGCTTATCCAAAATATTACTCCAAAACTTTCTAGCTTCTTCTGCATTAGGTTTCTCATCTTCAGTACTTCGTTATCCACTATTTATTTGGTTATAAAATCTCCTCTGGTCTGTCTCACATAATCTATTCTGTTGATACTGATCTGTTCTTTTCTGATATCTGGAGAGCTCGCCTGCTACTGCTATGATACGCTGTTTCAACTCTTCTATCACTGTCCCAAATCCTTTCTCTTTGATTAAGTATTTTTTCTCGAGTGAAGATTTGCATCTTGTGTTTCCTACCTTGTTCAGTTTTCAAGCGTCTATTCTACTCGATCTTGTCTTAAAGTCTTTACATTATTTTGTAGTCTCTTTTTCCACACTTGCTCTTTTTTAATCTTTCCCTGTGAGGCATCTAATCTTCTGGTGACTACTAACCGTCCTGCATAAATCAATAAGTTAGTGTCCCCCTATATTTTTAGCATCTATCCTCCTGATAACACAATCTACTTACTTAATCATTTCTAGCAGCTTCCTTCTGCTGCTGCCTTTTAATGCTAGCAATTTTTTTCTTACTTCTTTACTCATTACTTCCTGCACGCATCTAAAATCTTCTGATCTTTCTCACTTAAATCACTTAAGTAGCTGGTGCCAGTCGTCCCTTCCTTATTGGTAGCGCTATTATTATTTTTTCTTTCAGGTTCTTCTTTAGTTTGAGGTGTATCACTTATGCTTTTGTTTGTCTTTCCTACTGCCTGGTCTTTCTTTTACAGTTCCCTTGTGATCTCTTCTACCTCCAATTCTGTCATTCACTTTCTTCTCCTAATAGTATTAGGTTGATAAACTAATCTCTGCTCAGTTACTTTAAACATACCCTTCTCTACCCAAAGTGTTAAATCCGTTTTCTATAGCCCCTTCTTTTAGGTTCACTTTCTAAGTAGCACTGCAGCACTATCCAGTTTTCTTCGCTGGTCCACTCCCTACTCCTTGCTCTATTATCTGCTGATGCTGTATTAGGATAACAGCTGTGGTCAGTCTGCATCTTTATCGAACCACTGCCTAGCGAGAGGCCTTATCTTAATGGTCCAGCTTCATTTTCGTTGTTACAACTAGAATTGCTTCGGAAACTCCTGTCTCTCATAATCTGAGGTAAGGTAACGTTCGTCACCATCGTCATCACCACCATTATTTTCCGACATCTCAAAGTTTCAAGCAACTTTCTATTGCATCATTTGTTGCACTTTTGTGATGATGGGGTGGTGTGTGTTGCATTTGGTGTGGAGGGGGATATTGTATTGTATCATTACGTTTTGTTATGGGGTTTGGTTTGAGTCTTATGTTATATTACTTTTTATATTGTGTTGTTCGTGCAGCGCAGGTTGTGTTCTTCTGTCGGGTCTCGGCCTTCTATCGCACATGTTGTGGGGTTTGTTCATTTTATTGGGTATTTACAATATCAGTTTGTTCCTGTATGTTTTTGGAGGGGTGTTGCATAGTAGTGCGTGTGTGTAACTCATAAATCAACTATTTTATAGTATCTATTGTTTATCCGTCCACCGTTCTTTCCCTTTTGGTTGGTTTTGCTATGGAATCCGTTAATTATTATTATTATTATTATTATTATTATTATTATTATTATTATTTATTGCGTTCATTATCATTTTGTTTCAATTATGTTTCCTTTTCTTGACACCTAGGGCAGGAATACATTTGTAGGTCATTAAAATAAACACATTAGATTGTTCATTTACATAGTCATGTGATAGAGAAAAGGGGGAAGAAAGACAGAGAGAAAAAGAAAACGATAAAAATATAAAAGTAAACAAAGAAAATAAAGGGAAAAAAGGGAAAAGAAAATTCACAGCGACATCACTGAATTGTCTAACAATCGCTAGTAAGCCCTTGATTTGTTCTTCATTTTTTGCAAATAGCTTTAAATCATTCATGTAAATGAGATGATTT
>NC_068990.1:44600912-44604389 GCF_001194135.2 Octopus bimaculoides
CTCATACTTACAGACAAAATGTTTGGCAGAGTAGGAGCTATTTTATACATTTCCAGACATTTCTTAATCCAGCTATGTGGTAGGCTATCAAAAGCTTTTTTTATACTCTATCCAGGCAATTGACTAGTTTTTGTGTCGTTTGTGACAATCTTCAAGATCATCTTATTGATGAGTAGCTGATCTTTACAATCATAGCACCCACATTTACATCTTTTTTGCTCATTAGGGAATATGCTACTATCTATTAAAAAAACTATAGGTATATTCAGTCAGGACAGATGTTAGCATTTTATACATTGTTGTTAAGTAGGTTATGGGTCGATAATTTTTTGGTTCATCTGTTTCTTCATTTTTTGAAAGTAGGAATGTTAAACCATTAACTAGCCAAGAGGAAATCATACTAGGATGTTGTAAAACATCGTTGCAAAGTTTTGTTAGTAGCTCATGGCTCTCTGGGAAGGGATTCAACCAGAGGTTCAGAATTTTATCCTTTCCTAGAGACTTCCATTTGCTTGACCTCCTGAGAGCACATCTTATATCTTCTACCTTGACACCCTCCTACTTTTGCTTTTAAGGAGTCTAAGTCTAGAAACATTCTATCAATTCAAGAGGCCTTTTCATTGTGTGTTTTTTCTTCTGCCCAAACTTTATTCCAAAATTTCTGCACTTCTTCTTTTGATGGGGCACACTTTACTGTAAATGGCATTTTCCCTATCTTCCTGTAAAATTTTTGGGGTTATTTTTGAACACGTTGTTGTCCTTGAAGAATCTAACGCGCTTTTCGTACCTTGCTATGCGGGCAGCTTTAGCACATACCTTTTGCTTGATGGTTTCTATAGTGATATCAATGTCAAGTATGGTTTTCATATAGTTTTCCTTTAATTTTCGGGTTTTTTTGTAGGTTTGATAGTCTTGTCAAACTTAAGGTTTTTTAAACATTCTATGTCAGACCTAAGTAGCTGAATTTGGTGTTGAATAAGCTCTTGCCAAGAAAGCTTTTTGTGGGAGTGTTGTCGTCTTCTAATCTTTCCACCACATAGAATCGTTGAGATTTTCGCGGATGCATCGTACAGGTGGTTGAGATCTGTAATATCAACATTAGCTGAAATTATATTCTTAAGTGCAAGGCGGATTTTACCAGTTATTTTCAGGTTTTGGTTAGAATTGCGAATTTTCGGGAGAGTATCACGTTCATTCATACTGGTTTCTTTAATTTTCAGCCATTCAATCATGATTTGATTTTTTAGATCATGTAGTTCTGTTGGGTCAATTTCTGTGTGACTTGCTTCATATATTTGATTTTCATCTGCCTTAGTGTTTATGGCTGGTTCAGAGAGTATTTCACTTTGTTTATTAGTTATATTAACTCTTTCAATCGTTACTGTATTTTCGTCAGCCCTGGGCTGGTCTATAGTTATTTCCTCTGTAGTATCTTCTTTAGCTGCAACTTCGTTCTTTTTATCCCTTATTGCTTGTTTAATTTGGTCAATCTCCAGTTAATAATTTTTTTTTTTTCATAATGTTTCTTCTGACGTTGGCAAGTTTGTTACTGTCTATGTAGGGTCTTACTTCAAGGTGTTTCTGTCTCTAGTTTAAGTAGGTTTGTACAGTATTAGATTTATTTGTGGGGGAAAAATTCAAATGCCATTGAGGTTAAACTTTGCCTTTCATTCTTTCAGCGTTGATAAAATAAAGTATCAATCAAGTATTGAGGTTAATATAATCAACCAACCACCTCCCTCTGAAATTGCTGGTCTTGTGCAAAAATTTAAAACAATTATTATGATGATGATGATGATGATTATTATTATTATTATTATTATTATTATTATTATTATTATTATTATTATCATTTTCTTGACTCGGGATTGATTTTATTCCTGGTACAATGCATGTGAGTAGTGAATTACTACTTGTAACCTCAGATATCCACATGATTTCAATAAGCCATTAAGTGCTTAGAACCCTTCTGATGAGCTTTTCTGCTCCTAAGAGGCAAACCTTCTGTAGGAGCTCTACAGAATACACCATTCCAATTCCTTTTACGCATCTGTCTATTTCATCACTACAGTTCCCTAAAGGACCAGTTACCACAAGCACGAGCTATACAGATTTCATCCACTTTCTTTACATTTCTGCTCCTCATCGTCGCTGTCACCACCGTCGTCGTCGTCGACGTTGTCGTCATCGTCATCGTCATCATTACCATCGTCGTCTGTTATTTCTCGTTCCAGACAAATACTTTCTCGTCCTCGCTTGCAGTGACTTCCATTTCTAAGAGTATACAGTAACTTTTATTGAAAACCTGAAGGGATGACATAAGCAATTGAGTGGTGCTGGGTGCGGAAGCGATTCATGGAACAACAGGCAGAGATGATGGCGATGATGATGATGATGATGATGATGTTACTATAGAATTCTTTATATCAATGCAATGAAAGAAAAAAAGCAATTGGCTTAATCTTTCCAGCATGTCACAGAAATTATATCAGGAGTGTGACATATAAATCGAGGGAGAGAAAAAGAAAGAGAGTGAAGGGAAGGGAAGAAGAGGAGGAGGAGGGGAAATAGAGGAAACAGGAGAGAAAGTGAGAGGAAATTGGATATACATACGTGCATATATGTATGTATCTATGCATGCATATGTGTGTGTGTCTACACATACATAAGAGAGAGACAGGTCGAATAAAGAAAAAAGATGAGAAGAAACTAAGGACGTAGTAGTAGTAGTAGTAGTAGTAGTAGTAGTAGTAGTAGTAGTAGTAGTAGTAGTAGTAGCAGCAGCAGCAGCAGCAGCAGCAGCAGCAGCCGAAACGGGAAAATGGTAAAATGAAATAATGGAAAGAAAGAAAGAAAGAAAGAAAGAAAGAAAGAAAGAAAGAAAGAAAGAAAGAAAAGACAGGAAAAAGGAGAGAGAGAAAGGGAAACCATGAAAATAAGAATAAAAGAACGAAGGAAAAGAACAGACAAAACGAAAAAGAGAAAGAAAGGAGGAAAGGAAAGAAGTGGAATAAAACAATACTATCTATATCTTCCATATCAATAATATTATTCTGTGTGTTTCTACGTTTTTGCTTGTTTTGTCCGTGTGTTACGCTTACGCTTAGGGAAGAAATAATCCGAATGGAGAAATATATTCATGGAGAGAGAAGGGGAGACAAAGAGAGAGAGAGAGAGAGAGAGAGAGAGAGAGAGAGAGAGAGAGAGAGAGAGAGAAAGAGAGAGAGAGTCTATATCATTCTGCATTTGTGTTTTCAAATCACAGGCAAAATTGAAGTCTTTAACACAATGAAACAATGTCATGAAGATCTCTAAATTTATGCATATCGGTAGATAGTTAGATTAAAGTGAAATATTCTTAGCAAATAGCTGTGGGTGTTACACATTTTTCTTTTACATATTCCAGACCAAAGTTTGCAACCATGAATGGGGCACCACCATTATTCTTTTATTCCTTTTTTTTTTTTTTTTTTTTTT
>NC_068990.1:44604982-44616959 GCF_001194135.2 Octopus bimaculoides
TATACGAATAAGTGTTATTTTATCCTTCTTTTACTTCCTTAAATTATAAAGCATATCATATCTATCAAACATTAAAAGAAGGTTAATAGGCAATACCTTCTAAGTTCGTTTCGATTATATTTGAAAGTACGGTTTTGATTAAACAGCAATATTTCAAAAGAAGTTTTGAAAGAGAAGCACAATGAGAGATAGGGGCAAGAGGGGAAAAAAGATAAACAGGAAGAGAGAGAGAGAGAGAGAGAGAGAGAGAGAGAGAGAGAGAGAGGTGGGGAGAAACTGAAGAAATGAAAGCACAGATGACAGAAAGAAAGAAAGAAAGATAGATAGATAGATAGATAGATAGATAGATAGATAGATAGATAGATAGATAGATAGATAGAGTGGAATATGAAAAATAAATAGATAAAGAGCATTTCTAAATATCTTAATAACAGTGTTAAATTCCTTATCACGTAAACTAAATCAAGGAAACATTGCGTTCATAATAAAATTTAATTCAGATAAATATTTATTTAAATTATTCAGTTCTTCAGTTCTGTAATTCTACCAGCTCGCCGCCTTACTAAGAATGTTTATATTATACAACATCAACCAGGTGCTCTCCCTGTATCCAGGACTCTCCAGTTCTTCCTGTACGTATTGTGCTGCTTGCATTCAAGTATCCGTGTTCTTGTTTGCAGTTCATTCTTTGATGTTGTCAATAAACAAACGTGTATTCTCTCCACACTTCCTGTCAGAATGGTCTTGGGCAAGTGACTCATGGCGCATCGTATGTCCAAAATTTGATAGCTATGTTGACATGATTCTCGATAATAGATGCCTTTGAACTTTGAACAGTCGGCGAGCTGGCAGAAACGTTAGCACGCCGGGCCAAATGCTTAGCGATATTTCGTCTGCCGCTACGTTCTGAGTTCAAATTCCGCCGAGGTCAACTTTGCCTTTCATCCTTTCGGGGTCGATAAATTAAGAACCAGTTACGCACTGGGGTCGATGCAATCGACTGAATCCCTTTGTCTGTTCTTGTTTGTTGCCTCTACGTTTAGTCCTTTGTTGGGCAATAAAAAAATAAGATGCCCCTGAACTTTCAGGTTTTCTAGTACAGCAGCGTTTGTTACAGAGACTTCATGTAGTCTATCCATAAGATTTTTATAACGTTAGAGTATAATTTTGAGGAAGAGTTGGCATGAATTTCTAGCAAATTAATATGATTGTATATATATTCTCCCAGAGTAAACGACTTAGATCTGATTTCTGTTCCGTACTGGAGCACCAGCTTGACTAACCTTGGGTTAGCCTTCTGTTCCGTAAATTGCGAAATCCTTTGGGAAATGTATATATTTCACAACATCCTCTATCATTTTGTATTATAAACCAAAGAAGAGATACCTTGGCATATAGGTGATCAATCTATATATTTTATTACCTATCCTGGGGTTAAATACCAGTAACCTTCACTATTTTTAGGACCTATGCGAACAATAAAAGGAAAGAAGGAATTTATCCTCAAACCAAAAGTTTACTTCGGATGGTTGCAACTTAGTAGATTCCACTAAAGGTACTCAAGAACTCTAAAGGTATCCAAGAAGCATTCCTAAGATTAATCCAGTCTAGTGAGGAACTGGAGTGATTTCTTAGACGCATGCTGGGGTTACGTGAGTGTTGTAGAGAGGTAGGGATTATGTAGAAGTCGTTCCTAAAGCAAACTTACCGATCAACTTTGGTATGACTGGTGGTAATATGAAATTGAAAGATCGATTAAATGAACCAGCCATGGAGTCAAGTAGCGGCGTTAGGCCGTATGATGGATAATATTTAACACCCAAGGGCCAAGTGACGGCATTAAATCGGGTGACAGATGAAAATATACCAACCAAAAATAGGAACAGTCACGCCTACCAAATTTCACTGACAAAGTTTTGACAACCCCCTCCCCCAATTGATGGTAGAATACAATGGAGCAAAACATCGCGCAGCGGGACTGGATGGCCTGAAGGAAATTAGCTTAATTTGTTGCCACCACCACCACCAATCCACTCATACAGTTACTCACAATGATATTCATACACACAAACACACACACACGCACGCACGCATGCACGCACGCACGCACACACGCACGCACACATGCATGCACACACATATCCAGTCACATATCAGACGAATACTATTATTTTGTTCTCCACTGCATTTCTCTCTTTTTCACTCTCTCCCTCTCTCTCTCTATCTCTCTCCCTCTCTCTCTCTCTCTCTCTCTCTTTCCCCCTCTCTTTCTCTCTCCCCCACTCCACTTTCACTATTTTTATTCAAACCAACAAAGCATTCATGAAATCGAATAGTCGTGTAATCAGGCTTCTACATTAGAACTATTAGTGAAGGTGACGGAACTCAATCAGATTCCTCCCTTGAGTCATACTGAATCAATGGGTTAGTTCCTAGACAATAGAAAGCTACTCTTACAGCCTGTCTAGACTAGAATCTTGTCAGTCAACGCTAATTTAATAGACCACACATATCAGGAGAAAATAGCTATGCCAAAATGGAACAAGAACAATCGACTGTGTCTTACTTTGATATTTTTCCGATCATAATTATTATTATTATTATTATTATTATTATTATTATTATTATTATTATTATTATTATTATTATATAGTAACTTCACTGGGGAACGTAGCAAAGTGTCAACTGAACACAGCTAGTGGACAAAGGTAATATTCTTCATTCTGACTTCGAGAATTCTGAGGAGGATTCGTGCAGTCCTAAGCAGCACTGATTTCTGTAGTTGCGCTATCTTCACATTTACTCTCAAATATTCAATACAGTTTTTTAGCTTCGTACTTATAGTTCGCACTCACCTTCTTGAATGACGAAAGGCTTTTTATCTCACACCTCAAACCATCATATCTGACCTGCTTATTATTATTTGTTTTTTCGATACTCTGTCATCACCAGGACATGCAAGATCTATGAGGAGATTAGGAAGGATGATCAACCAGTTGGAAGCCACAGTCGTGCACAGTAGCCATTAAAAACCAAGGACTTGTGTGCTGGAGCATTGTTCTGATTATACAAGAACCCTTTCGCCAGTTTTCCTCGGAGTTTAGTCTTGATAACCTTTTTGTAACTGCCTCAGCAATCTGACAGAGTATCCTCTATTGATGATGTGGCCCTTTTGAAGATATTTAATAAATACAATGCCTTTTGCAACCAAAAAAACTAGGGCCATTGCCTTCTTTGCAAATGAAACGACCTTGACCTTCTTTGGAGCAAGCGAGGTGGTGTATTTCCATTGCATGGATTGTCTCCTCATCCCTGGCTCAAAGTAATGACACTAATCCTAGGTTAGGAGACGTTCAAGGAAACCTAAGTACTAATGCTTTATTTTTGCCCTACTAAAATGGTTGATCGGTCGCCAACGACAATACCAACTACAATAACAAATGCATCAACTGTATCCCGACTTCAGTGTCTTTCATAACATGGATTTGATTAGCAAAACACAACAAAACGCAACAAAAAAATCACAAAATATAAAATAGAGATAGGAGTGAAGAAGTAGAAGTACATCTCTAACAGACATCAAATGACTACAGTTCTAGAAAGCATTAAAACCGTGCCTCCTAAACACAGCAGGAACTTCCAATTTTGTCCTGAAACTAGAAGCACTTTTCTGAGATTCGCTGAAGACATTGCTTCGAGGAAAACCTGATACATATCTCTCATGTAACTTCAATTGTAGCTTAATTGAAATTTTATTGTGTAAATGTACGAAGGTTGAAGTGTGGCCTCCTTACTTACTGGATTTAGATGTAATAGCCATCACTAAGTCTGAAGTCTCCAACCTACACGTACAGACACTCCTCCGGGATGACTATGTTCAATCAGCCCATAATAACTCTGGGGTGGGTGTATTGTCCTGGAAAACTTAGATTTCGTGTTAAGGTGAAAGTTTTCTTGTCCTAGATAGCAAGTATGTGTTGAATTTGAGCAGTAATCGAAGCTGTGTCCTAATGTTGATGACCGTTCATGCCTCGCCAAGAACCATGCATCCAGACTTCTTCATTGGTCAAGAAATATCTGTAACGTTTATCCTACTCTTTAGTGTAGTGGTGTCTTTGACGCTTGCTGAAGTTATGTAGGTGTTGTAGATAGACAGGGAGTGTGTGAAATCTTATATTTTCCCAGACAATTTCAAGTACATAATGAATATCGCATGGATTTCCCGAATACAGGAATGTGAACATGAGTGAATCAGTGCATCGTCAATATTGCATTAACATAGAATATCTATTTTCGGGTAGTTGTTTTCATATAAGTGTAGGACTTCTGTGATCAATTTAATTACTACTGCTAATTAGGTGTCCATTTACTGAACGCAAAACAGACTTTCCGACACGAAAGTCTGTTAGTGAGTTAGTTCACCAGGATTAGCGGGGAAGTTAAAAGTAACGAATGGTGTGTGGAACAAATGCGGACTATTAGACTGGAAATGGTTACATTTAGAAATTAACTAAAGTCAGAAAATACTAGATTAGATAGACACAGAAAGAGAGAGAGGGGGAAACAGAGAGTGCGAGATTTAATAGAAGGGTATAACATCATCTCTGACTAATCTCAGTGGAATTGTGATGGTCATGAGCATTGCCTTCACTCCTGAATAAACCACAAAAAGGCTTTCTCCTTCATGCTACACGACGGTATGGGAAACATTCGAGGGATCTAGTAGCTACGTCGCAACGAAAACATCATATAATCTTTGATGGGCTGCAATAGGCGGGTGTTGTCCGACTCCAATCAGAAGTGCAAAGTAATTTTGCTTTTATAATGTTTTTTCAATCTGACTTTTCCAAATGGTTTAGTGGGAGATGTTAACTGGAGACGGCGAACTTTAGATTCTACCACAACGGTTTGTCACAAATCTCAAGCAAAAAGGAGAAATGATGTGGAAAGCTAATTACAACTTCTGAAATATCAGTGGTGTTAAACAGTTACGTTAGAAAGGATTTCAATCATGACGTCCACCTCTGAACTTCATTCGAACATGGTAGATCTTTTGCTCCTGCCTTCTTTAACAGCAATCCAGAGTGCGTCTAAGATACCATTCTATTTTGCCACTAATATTAATAAGCACAATGTCTTCAGCAATGTTTCCGGGCTTAAGAAAAACTTTGGTCGCCCATTCCCACGGGTACATAAACGGCCAACATCTCCTGCCACAGAGCACCACTAATATTGACGTCACAAACAAACAACTTGTCACCTCGGACTAGAAACATTTCCGTTACTTCGAGATCTAGACTAAATTGATATGGGTTGGACAAGCAAGGCGTAAACTTCTTAGTCATCTAGAAGCGTCAGAATTCACGTGTCGAAAACTGATTGTTTTGATGTTATCAACGGTAACTCAAGTAACATGAAGTCATTTAACACGCGATGACTTTTTTTTTGTCCAGAAACACCTTATGCTACGTATATTTACACAACCAATCCTAATTAAAGTTACAGAAAGAAAGAAAGAAAGAAAGAAAGAAAGAAACGGGTGTGAGGAAATAGTAAGAGAAACCAGTCAAGTTTCTTTAGGGTTCGGAATTTTTCAGTAAAATGTCATGACCTCACTTTACCAAGAAATTCTTCCCACATCCCACTCCCCAACAGCACTAAAGAGGAAATTCATTATTCTTGAATAGATATGTAATCAGTATTTACTAATACACTGTTGTGTTCTGCCCTCTTAAGAGTTTCTCTGATTGCTTTTCACATCAAAACAATTTGCTTATATTTTTAAAACTTTTAACAGCTCATTTACCAGCTTCACGTATTTCTTCAGAATCACTATGAAGACCTGAAAAAGCGGATGAGGAAGTTATTTCATTCGTTTATTTGGCGTTCTTTTACCGCGTGATGGAGCGTCCTGTCTTCTTGGCTTGAGATTTGTGTCGTGTTTAGTATTTCTTGTTTCCTAACTTATATGTTTTGAACCTGAAAGCCATCGCCTTCATCCTTCGAACCACCACAGGAACATAATATCAGGTTTTTAAAATTAGAATATTTGAATGTCACAGCGTTGACATGAGGGCTTCTTTTTTAAAAATATTGCCTATACTCTCTGGTTATTGTTTTACTTGTTTCAATCTTTTGATTGAGGCTATGCTGGGGCACGCCTTGACGTATCAGTTGAATGAACCAATCCCAGTACTATTTTTAAGCCTGATACTTATTCTAGCAGTCTCTGTGCGCACCTCGGACAAGCCCGTCTGTCAGCACATTCGTGCCTGTAGAGTTCATCTTGAACCGGTAGCACCCCCACCCCGGTAGCCCTACCAGGCCAAGGACATCTGGAAATTATCCATGATAGTTCCTCACCGGAAAGTCCTCCGGAACAGACTAGCCAGTTCGTTCGCGTCGGCGCCCAGTCTCCCCGAGAACGCCGCCGCACTTCCCCGCTACTAATCTTCTATAAACGTCTAAAGTTCTTCACTGGAGACTGTGTGCGAAAAAGTAGGGTCTGGACAGGGCACGAAAATGGTACAAACATGAAACAGGGAACATTTCGTTTTGCTGCTGGGAAAAAGTTCGTCACTTGTAGTTCCGTCTTCATCTACGCCGTTGTTGGTATTAATTCTTTTATCCATTACTCTCGTGCAGAGTTAAGTGTTGATACAGTGTGACAACCAACAGTATTTTTATCTAGATACCATCTCTAGAGAAGTTTGTCTAAAAACAAAGACACAGAGGGGCTTCTCTGCTCTTGCTATTCTCACTTGGAAAATGAAAAGAATACATAGGCAATACCACAGGCTCTTATATTCATTGTTCTTAGTGTTTGTAGCATTTCCGTGCTCTGCCCAGATCCTACTTTTCACACAGTCTCCAGTGAACAAACTTAGCCCCGTTAATGTGCCTCCTTTTGTAGTGCTTTTGGATCATTTTGCTGCACTCACTTGGAATATAAAAACATAATAATGGAAGGACAAAGATCTACCTGCAGAACTTGGACAGAAGAACCAGAAAGCTGCACAATACACTCCATTTTAAAAATAATACCGGCCGACTTTATCTGCCAAGAAGGGAAGGTGTTAGAGAATTACTAAACGCGTAAGACACGGCTGGTACGGCAATACTGGGTCTGAAGAATTATGTTGTACAGTTTAAAGAAAGAATACTTTCAGCAGCCACAGACACACAAAAACTGACTGAAACAGTAGAAAGATTCAAAGAGAAAAAGAGCAACAGAATGAACAAATGGAAAGAAATAGAACTACATGGTCATTTCATGCAACAAACTGAAAACGTTGGAAATGAAGCCCACTGGCTTTGGTTGATGGATTTGATCTTGAAACGAGAAACAGAGGCATTAGTCATAGCTGTTCAGGAAATGCCAAATCTGATAAAGGCAAAGATCGACAAAACTCAGTCAGACAGCAAACGTAGAATCTGCAGAAAAGGATACGTGAGTATCAACCACATTTTGAGTGAGTACAGTACACTAGCGCAAAATGAGTACAAGCGCATACATGATTGGGTAGGCAAAAGAGTGCATTGGGATGTTAGTCGTGTGTGTGAACCTTTGTTCGTTGCTGTTAAAAATAGCAACACGATACCTAGTGAAAATGGGACACACCCAAAAGCATTAAAGAAACAAGCTGATGAACAAAGTGAAAACTAGAAAGTGAAAACGGTGCATAGGCAATTCCTCGGAGAAATTGAGGGAAAGACAAGACCAACAACTGGATGTGGCTAAGGAAAAGTGATCTGAAAGGATGCACTGATGTATTGATATGCAGTGCCCAGGAACAAGCTCTGAGGACTAATTACATCAAGTTCCAAACCAAGTAGATAACAGCAGTGGTTCACCCCTTTGTAGAATGTGTGGCAGCAAAACGAAACAATCGCACATGTTGTGAGTGAGTGTAGCAAACTGGCCCAAACGGAATACAAAAGGCGGCATGATAACGTGACTAAGTTTGTTCACCAGAGATGGCGTGGGAAGTACAGTCTTGAAAGGACGCAGAAATAGTACGAGCATAAACAAGAAGGCACACCGAGAATAATGAGTATAAGGTCTTATGAAATTTTATAATTCAATGTGAATCAGTTATTGATCTCGGAGACCAGATACTGTTGTAGTAGATCAAAGAAAGAAAGAAACCAAGATCATTGATATTGCCAAACTTTGGGATGCTTGAGTGGGTGACTCATGCATACCTACTGGATAGAAAATATTGAAAAGTACAAGCCACTAAAAGATGAAATTGCACGAACGAGGGCAATGAGGAGAGTAACTGTCATCCCAGTAGTTGTATGGGAACTGGGAGCATTAGAAACCAGGTTTGAGGAAAATATTTTGGAGAAACTAGGACTGACATAAGGGTAGAAATGCTCAGAAAACTGCTTTATTGGGGGCAGCGAAAATTTTGAGATTGGTACTTGGGTGTTAAATATGAACCGTTACAGCAACATGTGCGTAAACATGTAACCACATTTCTATACGAAAACTGCAAACTTGTGAGTAGAATTTTAAAACTTTTACATTTTAATTACCTATAGATCCATATTTATATAAGACCTCTATATATATGCACATTGCTATTTCTTCTCGGTCTGCTGCTGATACATCAATGATGATTATTATAACTACGGAAGAAACATCAATACATGTCTATTGGCGGTGTTCAGTTAAAAAAGTAAACGCTGTAAAAACAGAACCCATAACATAACAAAACCAAGCAAAAGAGAAAGAACAGTGGACAGATAATCGTAAATACTATGAAATAGTTGATTTATGATTTACACACACTACTATGCAACACCACCCCAGAAAAACATACAAGAATAAGCTCATACTGAAATACCTAACAAAATTAACAAAACTCATATGTGCCATAGAAGGCCGATACCCGACAGAATGCAGCACACCCCATCCTACCAGCATAAAGGTGCAATAAATGATGCAATAGAAGGTTGGTTGAAACTTTCAGATGTCGAAAAATAATGGTGGTAATGATGATGGTGACGAACGTTAGCTTACCTCAGTTTATGAGAGACAAGAGTTTCCGAAGCAATTCTAGTTGTAACAGCGAAAATGAAGCTGGACCATTAAGGGAAGGCCTCTCATTCTGCAGTGGTTCAGTAAAGATGCAGACTGACCACAGCTGTTATCCTAATACAGCATCAGCAGATAATAAAGCAAGGAGGAGGAAGTGGACCAGCGAAGAAAACAGGATAGTGATGCAGTGCTACTTAGAAAGTGAACCTAAAAGAAGGGGCTACAGAAAACGGATGTTAACACTTTGGGTAGAGAAGGGTGTTTTAAAGTGACTGAGCAGAGATTAGTCCATTAAGCTAATTAGGAGAAGAAAGTGGGTGACAGAAATGGAGGAAGAAGAAATCACAAGAGAACTGGAAAAGAAAGACTAGGCAGTAAGAAAGACAAATAACAGCATAAGAGATACACCTCAAACCAAAGAAGAACCCAAATTGGGGGAGGGGGCTAATCTATCACATCCAACCCAGTGTTTCACTGGTACTTAATTTATCAATCCCGAAAGATGAAAGGCAAAGACAGCCTCGGCAGAATTTGAACTCAGAACGTAGCGACAGGCGAAATACCGCTAAGCATTTTGCCCGGCGTGCTAACGATTCTGCCTCGCTTGCCGCCTTAACAATAATAAAAATGATTTCTTTTATTGGCCACAAGGGTCCAAGTCATGGAGGACTATATCGAAGGACAACTTACAGCACAAAAAACAATTACGAAAACTACGAAAACATGTAAGGTTAACATCAAGGTGAGATACACCCACATTAAAGTATATAATGGAGGATATATCATAGAAAGTAGAAAAATAAATAATAGATAAATGAATAAATAGAATCCCCAATAATGGGGCAGTCCGCTTAGTATAATTCGGGTTAAATCCCACACAAAAACTCTGGATTACTCAGCCATCCCCAAGGCATGGGAAAATGTCCTCTTCCAGTTTCTTTCCTCCTGCTTAGAAAAGCTTATTGAGAGTAGATCCATTCAGTCTCACCAGTCTTGCCACTGTCGACCACCTTTTGATGAACATACGAGAAGGTAGCACCTCCCTCTCTACCCTCACCTTCCTCTTCAAATGATATTTGAAGAAATTGATGAGGGCTTGACTAGATAGGAATGCGCCTGTCTTCAATCCTTTCAGACGGGCCCACCACACAGCCTCTTTTGCCACAGCCACTAAAAAGAGAAAGATCTTCCTTCTCTGCTAAAGTAATGTGGTGCGTCGATCTTCCCTATACACTTGGTAGACAGCTGAATTTATCTTACACGTGACAACAGCTTCTCCCACAATCCCACATCTCTCTAATGCACGTACACTGAATTATTGCATGCAAGACAGTTTCGTTCCTTTGCAAGCATCTCGGACAGGTTCAGCTGTTGGCACTTCCATACCTGAAGAGCTTGTCTCGAACAATAATAATAAAAATCTTTTTTACTATAGGCACACGGCCTGAAATTTGTGGGGAGAAGACCAGTCGACTACATCGACACCAATACTCAACTGGCACTTAATGCTTCGACCCCGAAAGGATGAAAGGCAATGCCGACCTAGCGCGGAATTTGAGCTCAGAATGTAGCGACGGGCGAAATACCGCTAAGCATTTCGTCTAGCGTGCTAACAATTCTGCCAACTCACCGCAATAATAATAATAATAATAATAATAATAATAATAATAATAATAATAATAATAATAATAATAATAATAATAATACACCGTAAAAGTAATGGACGAAAAGCAGAAGGCAAAATTCCTCTGGGATTTTTACTTCCAGACAGACAAGGTATTAGTGCACCGAAGGCCAGATATAGTAACCTTTAGGAGGGACAAACAAGAATGCTTACTAATTGACACGTGGCAGTGCCAGGAGATCAACATTTCTCCATGAAAGAAAGACAAAAGGTTGGTAAATATGGAGACCTGAGAATTGAGATCGCTAAGATGTGGCAGCTACGAGAGTCAAACATAAAAGTTATTCCTATTGTCATCGGAGCATTGGGTTCAATATCACCCGATCTGAAAAAACATCTACAAACTTTAGAAATACCCTACAATCTAGGTGTATTGCAAAAGTCGACATTACTTGGAACTGCATGCATATTGCGTAAAGTACTGTCTGTCTGAGGTACTTGTGATTTAACGAACATTACAAACCCCGGTAGACACAATATCTTCAATCAACAACCTCACGATATTGTAAACTATAATATAATTGTAAACTATAAACGACATCTATAATAATACGATGTAGACAAGAAGATTGAAACAGAATGCCTGGTAGGGCTCCTACAGAAAGTTTACCGCTTAGGGACAGGAAGGATTATCAGGAGAGTTCTAAGCACTTGAAAGACAGTTGAAAACTTGTGGATACCTAAGGTTACAGGAAGTAACCCGCTACTCACATAAATCCTGCCAAGAATAAGACCGAACCTGAGTCAAACCAAAATAATAATAATAATAATAATAATAATAATAACAACAACAACAACCCCTTCTACTATAGGCACAAGGCCTGAAATTTTGGGGAAATGGACTAGTTGATTACATTAGCCTCAGTGTTTCACTGGTACTTAATTTATCAACCCCTAAATAATGAAAGCAAAGTCGACCTCGGTGGAATTTGAAGTCAGAGCTTGCAGACGAACGAAATGTCGCTAAGCATTTTGCCCGGCGTACTAACGATTCTGCTAGATCGCTGCCTATATAATAATAATAATAATAATAATAATAATAATAATAATAATAATAATAATAATAATAATAATAATAATAATAAGACCAATGCCTACCTACAAAGAACTACCAGGCCAACATATTAAAGAATGGCAGCTCCCCATTATGTCGTATATGCCAACAACAAAATGAAACCATCGATCATGTTGTCTCCATGTGCAGTCTGCTTGCGCCTACAGAGTATCTCAACAGGCATGATAGAGTT
>NC_068990.1:44617211-44619533 GCF_001194135.2 Octopus bimaculoides
CAGGAAACCCCAAAATGGCTGAAGTTCAAAAGATAGTGCTCATGGGAACTGCCCATATCCTATGTAAAATACTGTCTATGTGATCTCAAATTTTAAAACAAACACATAATTTTCTTATGGTTTCTTAAACATTCTCTAGAACAACACTGTACAAATCCAAATATATGGTACCCTAGGCATAACACCTACATGAACTTCTAACTTGTTGTCTCTTGAGGTCTCTGGGTGAGATTTGGATCCAACTTGTACAAATGCAAAGCAAAAGTCAAACATAAAATAATAATAATAATAATAAAGAAATCCCCAAATGACCATTGTTAATATTCTTGTCTCGTGATGTTTGTAATCTTTTAGTCAGGAAGGAATTGCAGTGCCCATAACGCTTTATAGGGCCACCGAAACTGATGGGAAAGTGAGAAGGGGGAGGGTGATGGAGGGAAGAAGGGAAGAAGGTATTTTCAAGCTAGAGACCGGGCCAGAGTGTTTGTCAAAGAATAGACTCCGCCGAAGACTCCCAATGTACCAAGTGGTGGCGTTAGATCAGGAAACGGATTAATTCTACCACCCAAGTATGTCATGGCAGGATTTGATCTTAGAACTCAAGCAGCCAGAACAAATGCTGCATGACATCCGGTGCGATGCTCTCAAAGCTCCCTATCCTCCAATCCACCACCCTGTATTGCAAGTCAGAACGCAAAGTGTTAGAACAAATACAACGAACCATTTTATTTGGTGCTCTAACGATTCTGCCAATTCGTTGCCTGCTAATGTTTTAGCATTCCTGTAAACGTATGAAATACACACTTATTAAACAAACACTATAGCATACCATGATAAAACTATACAAGCCTGCAGATTTATTTAGTGGAAATTCAACATTGGAAACTATTTGAATGTTACTACTATAATTATATCTGCCTTATGTGTTGGTCGGTAACTAGAAGATAAGGTTGCAAATATTTATTTATGTTTCAGAGTTGGGTATTAATGTCACTCTGTGGGGGTGCTTCTCCTCGCCCTCTATTCAATGGACGCAACTTGATAGTATGGGTGTCAACTGCTTATTAAGAAGAAGCAGTGAATCATTACGCTTACTATTTGTGTTTAACCGATCAGGAGAAGACGGCGCTTTAGTTGAATGGAATACGAAAGAATTTAAAGGGTGTATGGTTAAAGCTATTCGCGTGTCTGAGTCATCCAATGGAAACTGGGATGGTTTGGAGACAGGACAAAATACCGAATTCTTGTCACTTCAATGCTGAGAATGTGGTTCATACACTCCTTTTGGGTGTAACTGAATCAGCATTAAAATAATCGACAGAACCTAGTGACTCAGTGATTGGATAGCTAAGATAGTTAATTTGCTTTTTTCTTTCTTTTTTCTGTTGAATACTGCCAATTTTCATTTTCGTAAACGTTTTTGTGACTAATATAGAGCTCCAAAAGTTTAAAGATCTTTTCTAGTGAAATGCAATGAAAAGAAGAGAATTCTTTGTAACACTTTTTCTATATGCAAAAAAAAAATCTATCCACTGATTTGTAGACTTAATTACACTATACTAATGAGAACTAATAAGCCGAAAATGGTCTTAAGTTATCGTCCCTTGCCTGGAAATAAAGTCAGACTCGTAAACATTTGCTGCTAAGGTTTTCTTTCTCCAGCTGAGAAACAAATTTCAGTACCTCACCCTTAACGTATTTATCCAAATTAAATCCATTGACTCGGTTGAGCTATTTCCCTTAGTTCCTTATATTTTGAATTGTAGTTGATCTCATACTGTTATTTTTAGTAGGTCGCTGACCTGCAGATATAGAAATCAAATTCCCTCAAATCATACACTGTCTTTAAAATTACAACGGGAATATTGGATAATGCAGTCTCATATATACATAAATGATGCTATGCATGGCAGGAAGGCCTTTGATCATAGCCTTCTCCCATTGGGATTAATCTGGGACTAAACAACAACACTCATAACTCTCCCCCAGCTGTCTGCGTCTTGCTCTCTACCGCTACTCCATCAAGACTAACCATCCGAAAGCAAATAACACGCTTGTGAAGAAACACAGCAATTTGTCACAACTTCCTACTACAAAACTCCAGCAGGTTCTGCTAGTTCCATCTACCAAATACATTCACAAGGCTTTGGTCAGCCCAAACTATAATAGAAGATACCTGCCCAAGATGCCAATCAATGGCACTGAACACGGAACCGTATAGGTGGGAAGCAAATTTCTTACCATATATATATATATATAGTTTTAGGGAAAATAACCAAGTTTTTTACCTGTAATTTTGGATCTTGTCCCTAATATTATTAT
>NC_068990.1:44620099-44620698 GCF_001194135.2 Octopus bimaculoides
ACATACATACATACATACATACGACGGGCTTCTTTCAGTTTCTGTCTACCAAATCCATTCGGTCGGCCCGAGGCTATAGTAGAAGACACTTGCCCAAGGTGCCACGCAGTGAGACTGAACCCGGAACCATGTGGTTGGTAAGCAAGCTACTTATCACATAACTACTATATTATATTATATTATATTATATTATATTATATATGCTTATATGAAAAACACTACCACGGAAGCCAAAACGTATTTCTACTACTTGCTGGCCGAACTTTCAAATGATTACTCAAAAGTATCACTAAAAACAAATGCAAACGAAATTTTGCTTGATAAATAAAACAAAGTAATCTCCAGTCTTGTCACTTTAGAACCACAAACAAAGTAGTAGCAACGTTTATCATTGATAGACAAACACACTTAACATTCAACATATTCCAATGTCACACTGCAATTATTGTAGGTTTAAGATTTGGAAAATGTCACTGAATATACACTGTAACCAGCTACCAATTTCTCTCTTAATATATTTAAGTGTTTATTATATGCTTACACTCACACACAGACACACACACACACACACACACACACACACACACATATATGCATAC
>NC_068990.1:44620708-44622066 GCF_001194135.2 Octopus bimaculoides
ACACACACACACATATATGCATACATACACACACACATGCATACGAGGGTCAGCTGACAAGTTCATAAGCTGACTAAGTTACTTTCATGGAATGTCACCAAATGTGGTTTATTTTTTGACATAGTCCACATACTTCTTCTATCTGTATTTCAGAGCTTGGTTCTCATTAAAGAAGATACCATCATGTTAGTCAAAAGACTAATCAACAGCAGATATGACGTCATCACTACGATATTGATTCCTTGCGAAATGTCTTTCTTTATGTTGGGGAACAAATGCTAGTCAGATAGGGCTAAATCAAGGAATTCGAGAGGATGATTAACCAGCTCAGAGCCACATTACCGCATAGCAACCATTGATACCAAGCACTTATGTACAGGAGCATTGTCCCGATAAAACATGATCACTTTCGCCAGTTTTCCTGCGTGTTTGATTTTGATAACCTTTCTCAACTGTCACAGCCTGTTAGCGTAGTACTATCCGTCGATGATATGGCCCGTTTGATGATAGTCAATAAATATAATGCCCTTTGCATCGCAAAAAGCTCAGGCCATCACCTTCCTTGCAGATGAAACAACCTTGTCCTTCATTGGAGCAGATGAGGAAGGGTGTTTCTACTGTATGGATTGTCTCTTTATCTCTAGCTCAAAGTGATGAAGCCAACACTCATTCTGGCGTAAGAAACGTGCATGGAAATCAGCTGCCTCAAACAATGTCAGATGTTCCGGTGATGTGACAAACCTGGTACGCTTTTGATCAGATGTCAGAAGACGTGCCACCGACCAAGCAGAAACCCTCGTCATACCAAGTTCATTGTGCTTAATATTTTCAACTCTCTCACGGGACATGTAAATGGCATGGGCTATTTGATTTATAGTCAATCGCCTGTCATCCATCAGCATGTGGTGAACACGATCGATGTTTCTTCGGTAGTGGCTGTTGCAAGACTTCCGTAGCCTGGAACATTTTCAAGGCTCTCCTAAATACAGCGGCCCACTTTTCCACTGTTGATTAAACTGGAGTGCCATCTTCTAATGTAGTAACCATGTCAGCAAGAATGTCTTTGGAAGATTAAAATTTTTTGCTGTAGATACTTGGTAACAGCGTGATGCCAAATTTTGTCGAATTTCAAGAATTATTGGTATTAATTACATATGAATTCTTTAAAGAGTCAGATGTCACTTTAGCTAGAAAAACCAATGCAGTTATTAATAAGAAAGGTTGAAATTAATGCATAAAAAATTTCACACCTATAGCTTCACACCTTCATAGTCAGAGTATGAATTTTCAGGACACCCTCGTGTGTACATAAAGTGTGTATGTATGTATGTATGTATGTATGTATGTATGTATGTATG
>NC_068990.1:44626069-44629767 GCF_001194135.2 Octopus bimaculoides
TAAGTCCTTTGCATTCAGGAGCAAATGCATACATTCTTGCTCACTTAAATTTGCACATAAATATAGGAGAAGAAGAAGAAGAAGAAGAAGAAGAAGAAGAAGAAGAAGAAGAAGAAGAAGAAGAAGAAGAAGAAGAAGAAGAAGAAGAAGAAGAAGAAGAAGAAGAAGAAGTTATCACATTATCATAAAAACTGAGTTTTTACTTATGCTGGGGAGAGTCTGTAGTTTACTGCAATTTTCTTGGTAGTGAGTATAAAACCGTCAAAGCAGTATTGAGAAGTAACACGATACTTTTGAGTTGTTTCACTGGAGTTAAACCCAGTTTACAGATGGAACAATTGAAATTGAAATTGAAAAAAAAGACACTTTGATATATAACAACCCATGGAATTGGTATGAGTTACAAAGACGAAATATGATGTTCTATAAAATTTTTAAACTCACAGAACATTGCCAAGCTTTCATCACAGACGAAACAATTCAGGAATAGCGGAACAAATTATAGAATGGAAGTGGGAAACATACACCAGCACTGCAGTGTAAAGTTACTATTGAAACACTAAAGAGACTATAGAAAATAGACGCGATAGTATATGTAGCATAATATGAGAGATGCTTTGTATAGTATTATAGAGGGAATAGAATACATACATACATACATACATACATACATACATACATACATACATACATACGCACATATATACATACATAAAAACATACATATGAATGTATGTATGTATGGATGGATGGATGGATGGATGGACAAGAAAGCGAAGTGAACCCAGCATATACACATCGGATGAAACACAGTGGGATTGCTTACCTTCAGCAATCCTAAGTACTCCTTACAACTCGATGAGGTTAGCCATGAGCTCCTGTAGTCCTCTGGCACAGAAGAAATATAGACTCAGACATAATTGTGTTGCCAAAGTACTACACCGGGACATATTACAGCAAAGAGGATTTGAAGTGAGTGGAACATCAACCAGAAAGTGTAATAGAGAATGGGATTTCGATATACAGACTGATTGTGAAATCTGTGCCAGGCAACCAGATATTATGATTTGGGAAAAGGAAAAAAAAGAGTATACCACCACAGATGTGGTTATATCTGCAGATATGAATGTAGCGGCCAAAGAACAGGAAAATATAGAAAAATATCAGAATTTGGCTTGGGAAATATGACGACTGTGGCACGTTTCTACAAAAGTAATCCCAGTTCATATAGGTGTCTTAGGCATCATCCCCAACAGATTTAACAATTCCCTTATTAAGACCAGTGTAACTATATGAGTTGCAGAGATTCAGAATTGCTCTATTGGGAACATAAAGGATTGTGAAAAAAGGTCATCGATATCTAAGGAAACGGGTTGTAACCCGGTAACAAGGACACTGAATACGAATGTGAAATATCCGTGCATGCCATGAATAACAACAATAACAACGATGATAATAATAATAATAATAATAATAATAATAATAATAATAATAATAATAATAATAATAATAATAATAATATCAATCAGTAATTAAAGCACAAGGTGAGTTGGTCCTTTCTAAGGCCAAACTCAGCTCTCTCATTGATCGCAAGGGTGTGACGCTTATTTTGTTTCCTAATAGCACAGGAATACGAAACCCCACTGCTACAACAATAGTAACTACTATTACTACTACTGCTACTACTACTGCTACTACTACTACTACTATTATTACTACTAATCGTGACATGACAGAAGGCTTAAATACAGAACTGATTCAGCCAGCGAACCAGCCATTCTGCTACTACTACCACTTCTGCTACCGCTATGACTACTACTACTACTACTACTACTACTACTGCTGCTGCTGCTGCTGCTGCTTCTGCTGCTGCTGCTGCTGCTGCTGTTGTGAATGCTACTACTAATACTACTACAACTACTACTATACATAGATTCAACAATAAAGGCAACAATTGGTGATAGAATGCTGTCCAGACAAAGACAAAATCGACTACAACATCAACAACACAGGAAACAACTACAGCCTGCCAACCAATCTATCTCACGAAAATCCTATGGCTAGAGAACAAAAACACTAGCTAGTGACAAAAACAACAACGATAAAAACACCGTGGCTACAGAAGTAAGGACAAAAGCAACGATCTCGTGTTTTCATACGCTGGGCTTGTCCAACGAAGAACATTACAAATGAGCAATGAACTCTCTGAGAAGTTATTCGGCATGATAGAAAGAGTAGTTACATCTCTTTCAAATCACACCTAACACCGCAGAGGAAGGACAGGTCAGATAGTGTAATTCTGTATGCGGCGCAGGGAATTGGTACTACCCCTGCCCTGCATAGGCGGGTGTAACCTCTCCGTCTTTGGGAGGCCTGCGGTAAGTTACGCAGGACGAACTTGGAGTCCCAAATTCTTGGTCGGCAACATAGTTAGAGCTGGTGTTGTATTTGTGGTAACCCTTTACATGTAAATCTCAAATAAACACACCCGGAAAGCAAAGCCTGTAAAAAATCATTCTCATTCTTTGCAATGATGACAATTTTAAACCCAAATAACGGCATGAACGGGAAGACTCCCCTGCATGTTTAAAACTTTGCATAAAGATCTGAGTCGCATAGAAGAATGGTCGAAAGGGCAATGGAAAAAGGCTAAAAAAAGGTGCAAGGGCGTATCTTGATACAAAATACCAGATAGAAAAGAAAGGGTTCAAAAGTGTTATCGAAACCTTAAGACAACGTGTGCGGGCAAAGACATTAAAGGTGCAACGCTACACTGATCGCATATCGCAGTTCCAACAAAACAAGGTTATTCTCAAACAACCAGAGGCAGTCTTTTAAGAGCTTAGGAGGAAATACAGAAGTTAATAGACTTCCTGAAGCAGAGGAAACCCGGCAATTTTGGAATAATATCTGGGGGCAAAAATTTTCCTGCAACAACGGTACTGAGTAAATTCAATCCGTGAGATCCGAATTCCATTACCCGGAAGCTCCACGACAGGACCATGTGCGCATAATAATGGAAAATGTAAATGCACGCCAAACTGGAAAGCGGCAGGATCAGTCGGAATAGACTTTAAAAAGGCTCAAGACCTGTTGCCGCATTCGTGGATTTTGGAAACACTCGACATGTGTGGAGTAGCTGAGATGCAAGGTACAGTCCCTGGTAGGGATAGAATTACACAATAGAGAACTGATTAAACAAATTGAAAGGAAGGGTATAAGTACCTTGGCATACTAGAGTTCAATGAAATTATAGAGAAGGAAATGAAAGAACAACTGAGGAAAGAATATTTCCGAAGGCTAAGATTAGAGTTGCGCTCAAAATTGACTTGATGGAATGAACTCCAAGTAGTTAGTACATAGGTGATAGCATCACTTCGGTATGGGGATGAAATCATAAACTGGCAAAAGAAAGAACTGATGAGTAGGGATACGGGGACACGGAAAACATTAACAGGGCACGGAGCATTTCATTCCAAGAGTGACACTGATAGGTTGAACTTGTCCAGACGAAAGAGTAGGAGAGATTTGATCAGTTGCCAGGATTATACCGAAACAGAGGAAAACAGTTTAAGGCGGTATGTGAAAAATGCTTTGGAACCATTGTTGAAACATGTGAATAAGTTCGGCATCATCAAAATTGATAATTGGGCAAAGAAAGAGAAGCTTAAAGAGGAAAATAACACGAAAAAAGAAAT
>NC_068990.1:44629854-44631301 GCF_001194135.2 Octopus bimaculoides
AATTGGGCAAAGAAAGAGAAGCTTAAAGAGGAAAATAACACGAAAAAAGAAATAGCATGGAAGGATAAAAAATGTATGGTCAATTTGCAAGAGATACAAGAGTTAAAATAGATACAGAAGACCGGTGGCCATGGATGCGGAGGAGTGACCTGAAGATAGAGAGAGAAGCACTTATATGCGTGGCAGAAGAACAAGATTTGAGGAAGAACTATGTGAAGTGCAGAATTGACAATACAGCTGAGAAAAAGCGAACAAATATAATGAATTGAAGTGGAAAATACGAAGGTTGTGGCCAATGAGGAGATGGTGCTAATAGTAATTGGAGCGCTTGGAAGTATCAGCATTCAACTACCAACATGGCTAAAAAATGATTGGTACAAATGTAAGGATAGAACACCTACAAAAATCAGCATTGCTTGAATTCTTCGCGGGGTTCTTGAAGCATGACCAGTAAACAATTGTCACCTTAGTCTGCCGGCTGTGGACAGCTGACACTTTCCATCATATCCAGCAAAATAAGCTGAAGAATTTTCTTCAAATAATAATAATAATAATGATGGTGATGATGATGATGATAATAATAATAATAATAATAATAATAATAATAATAATAATAATAATAATAATAATAATAATAATAGGGTGCAAAATGAAAGGGAACTTATGACAAGAGACCTTTGCGAAATCGTCAAGACATCGTTGCTACGAAAAACGACAATGATACTTCTTCAAGCAATACAAAGAGTTTGTCTCCAATCCAAAACGATTTTATCAGCAACTAATTAAAACAAACTTATGCAAAGTCAACAGCAAGAGTAGATGTTTGGGAGGAGTTATCAATAACGGAAGGATCGCTATGGGTGAGAAATATAAATACAACTAGTACAACAGCATAATAGCCCCGGTGTTAAAAATAACAAACAAAAAAGTGACCCAATTATTAAAAAGTACGAACAGTTACAAAGCAACCGGAAGTACTGAAGTGTAAAAGCTCTGACTTAACTATTTAACAGGTCCCCCCCCCACTATGCTCTGCAGTAACCATTACGTCGAATCCCTAGGATATCGGTCTAATAGAATTCCTTCCTTGCCAGTGCTTTTTCCGCAGTCGCCGACTTTCAGTTACCCAAAACATACATCTACCTATCCCGGAGGACTTGTGATAGCTATGAGCAGCGCTCCTCCTACCCATTAATCCATTAATAACAAATAAATTGTACAATAGGCGCAGACGTAGCTGTGAGGTAAGAAGCTTGCTTCCTAACCACATGGTTCCGGATTCAGTCCCGCTACTTGACACCTTGGGCAATTATCTTCTACTATAGCTTTATGATGCTCAGAGTCTTGTGAGTGGAGTTGGAAGACGGAAACTGAAAGAAGACCGTTGTGTGCGTATGCGTGTGTGTGTGTGTGTGTGTGTGTGTGTGTGTGTGTGTGTGTGTGTGTG
>NC_068990.1:44631768-44634008 GCF_001194135.2 Octopus bimaculoides
GTGTGTGTGTGTGTGTGTGTGTGTGTGTGTGTGTGTGTGTGTGTGTGTGTGTGTGTGTGTGTGTGTGCATGTTTATGTTAGTGTTTGTTCTCCATTATCACAGGCTTGACGACCGGTTTTGGTTTGTTTATGTCCCTCTAATTTAGTGGTTCGGCAAAAACGACCTATAGAATAAGTATCAGACTTAAAAATAAGTACTGGGGTCAATCTGTTCGACTTAAACCCTTGAGGATTACGCCCCTGCATGTCTGCAGTCCAACGACTGAAACAAGTAAACAATAAACGATAAAAGTAAAATACGTGAGCTTACATTTAAAAAAATGTAGAAGCTTTGAGATATACATAAGTATATCATTTTCGCGGTGTAGTTGTAAATGAATTCAACAGTAAACGAGAATACAAAAAATTAACCCGACTGCTCTCAAAAATTAAGTTAAAAAACCGGAAAAATAATCCAGAATACTTGTCCGGCACCGCATCGATCCCAAAATTTAATCAGTTCGTACCAGTCACAAGGCTCAACATCCTTGAAAGTTTCATCCGAATCCATCCAGCGGTTCTTAAGATATCATGTCCATGGGCAAACAAACAAATGCGACTGAAAACAATATCTCCGCCTTAGCTAAGGCGGAGGCAATAATATTTTGTAATATATCGAACTAACGATTAAGGCTGCGAGTTGGCAGAATTGCTAGCACGTGGAACAAAATTTCTAGAAGTATTTCGTCCTTCTTTGAATGTTCTGAGTTCAAATTCCACTGACGTCGACTTTTTATCCCTTTCAGAGTGGATAAAAGAAGCACCCGTTGAACACTGGGGTCGATGTAATCGATTTACTCCTCCTCCAAAATTGCTGAGCTCGCACCAAAATTTGAAACCAATATGTTGGATTAAAGAAGATGGCGAACTGTCAGAATCGTTAGCATGCTGGGCAAATAGCTTAGTGGCATTTCTTCCGTCTTTACGTTCTGAGTTGAAATTCCGGTGAGGTCTACTTTGCCTTTCATCTCTTTCGGGGTCGGTAAAAGAAGTACCTGTTGAACACTGGGGCCAATAAACCGACTATTCCCCTTCACCGAAATTTGAAACCTATATATTGGATTAAAAATCCCTTGGATGGAAAGAAAAGCCGGAGCCTACGTATAGGGCTTGTTTGTAAGAGGAAGTCCTCTAAATAAGGGAAAAGGTGATCGGTGGTTACTTTGATGTAATTTGATCAGCACATCTGTCGTTATCACACAAGATGCGTGGTTCTAATCCTGCAGGTAGCCTTCGGCCTTTTTCTATTTTACTGTCCCATAGGTTTTAAGCTAATGCAGTGCACGTAATTATTGCGAGATACACCATTGAAATGAATTAACATAACATATGTTTAACATTTAACTTAAAGAGCCACAAGAAACAACACTGAACGATTCACCGAAGAAAAAAAACTCATCCTAACATCGGAATTGATATTCTTTTCTACCATGGGGGGGGCGGTTAGTCAATTACATCGACCTCAGTGCGCAACTGGTACTTATTTCATTAACACTGAAAGGATAAAAGGCAAAGCTGACCTCAGCGAAAATTGAACTTAAAGACGGACGAAATGCCGTTAAGCATTTTGCCCAGCGTACAAACGATTCTGCCATCTCACCACCTTACGTATCAGAATTAATATTTAGAAAAAAAAACATGCCAACAGGACACAACCTTTAATAGTTGCTAGAAATACTAAGTAAATCTCTCTCAAATTACAGCGTACAGTCTTTAAAAAACGGAGGAAACTTTCTAGATAATGTTCTAGATATGTGCCTGAAATAAAAAAAAAAAACGATTAGCCGCGGTTGGAACACCTGTCATATAGACATCATCAGTTAAGACCTACCTGGCGCTAAGCATCTTAATATCAAAGACTGGAGAAATATCAATTCTCCAAAAACTACATAAGCGGCCTCGTCCTCTGGAAATCCTTTAGCTCAATCTTATCGCAACGCGAAAAAAAATAACACTTCTGAAAAAAAAAAAAGACAGAGAATGACTCAAAGACTAATATCGATCTAAAGCTCAGTTGCTGATCAATAAAAACTGTTGCTGAAAACTGCAGAAGAATCACAGTTCTGGGCATAGCATGGCATTGATTACTCGAAGGCTTTTAATAACGCTTTTCACTCATCGATTTATTTGGCATGAGTCAGGTAGCACCGATAATAGGCATGTCGCATCAAACATTGCAAAATAGTTCTATAGATCAAAAC
>NC_068990.1:44634018-44635483 GCF_001194135.2 Octopus bimaculoides
TTCTGTCTGGCACTAACACCTTTAACTAACATACTAAACCAGACTGTTGACAATCAATCATCTTCTCCGTTTATGGTTACCTCATACTGTATGTCTGCAGATGGCAAACAACTGAACACCTTCATCTATTTATTATATATATTTATTATTTTTCTATTTTATTGTCTCTCCCTTACTCTCTTACAATCATTCTGCTTTTCCCCACACCTACCCACACCACTTTCTCTCTCTCCCTCTCTCTCGCTCTTTCGGTTTCTCTCATTTTCTTCTCAATTTTCTCTCTTCACAATATTTTCGTCTTTACTCTCAGTTTTCATTTACACTTCAGTTTTTTTTTGCTTGTTTTGTTTTTTGGACTTACTTTTTTTCTCTTCAAATTGTTACTTTAATTCTGTCTTTTCTCTTAAGAAATAGACTAGCGGGCGGAAATAGCGAAAGTATATTTACTTTAGTTATTAGGATTGCTATTATTGCAACTATTATTATTATTATTATTATTATTATTATTATTATTATTATTATTATTACTGGTATTTTTTATTTTGTCCTCTAAAAACATTTCGTTCCAGCAGCGTGTGGTTTATAAAGTAATTCTAAATATTATTGTAATTCAAAACAGATCCTTTCTAGGAGTAGCAACTTTATATACATAACTCCAAAAATTTCCTCCACACCCACACCTACATCCACCAGCAGTTTTAATGAAACTATCTATATGGAGCTATGTTCCACCGTATCATGAAACTTCCGCCACATACAGCTGTGTCTTTCCGTTACAATCCGTTAGTCTGCTGTAATTCACTGTACTTCATCACATGATGCTGTAGTCCGTCGTAACTCAACATATATCGTAATATATTGATATATCCTGACGCATTTCGTAATATCCCGTCAGATTCCGTCATCCTTTACTGCTACGCGCTTCTAGATCTCGTCTTCTAGATTTCATCATATTTAGACATGTCAGCGAATTTACCTATAATCACCCAATCTATATCTATAAGTTGTCCAACCCGCGCCCTCATGATATTTTTCTTCATATTTTGCTATATGTTGCCGCATATCTATATATTCTGCCATGTTTTGCAACATTCTACCAAATATTCGTCGTATTACACAATATCAGTCATTATGATAATGTTCTTAAATGATAGAATTTCTGCGCTAGAGTTTCACAATTAATTTACAGTTCTCTGTATTGTTATACTCTGAGGATATTTTCCATTATGTGTGTGTGTGTGTGTATGTGCGCGCGCGCGCGATGGATGCTGAAATGTTCCTTGTTTAAAGTGTATAACAAACGTTTCTAGTTCATGTACAGAGCTTAGAACTAAAGAACGACTGCAATAAGTGAATAAGTGTGTGCATCTAAGAGGGGAATGTTAAATAAAATCATAACTAACTGATCCTCCTCTAACTTCTGTTACGCAAAGTCAGGAACTTTCCAGCACCCCTCGTGTGTATA
>NC_068990.1:44636516-44637585 GCF_001194135.2 Octopus bimaculoides
ATATATAATACAAAATGGGACAAGAACGCAAAACATCCAGACAATTTCGGGTGGTTATTCTCGATATTGCTCCAATCTGGCCAGCCCCAAGGAAAAGCTAAGCTAAGAGCATTAGATTCCTTGGAAGAAAGCAGTGAATGTATACGAAAACAAGGACGGAAAAAACAAAATCTTTCTCTTTTGGCCTGCCATTGTGCGTGCAACATCGATATTCCTCCCTGTGCCTGTGAAATCTTATATCCCTGCCGTAACCCTTTATTTCCAAACACGCCAGCTTAATTTAATTCGTCCTTAGTCGAAAGACATCTGTTGTTATGTCCTGTTATTATTTCTATTTTTATTGTATTTGTGTAACATCGTTCATTTTTTTCCCGTCTTTGTTTTTGTATACATTCGCTGCTATCGTTTTTGTATACATTCATTGATATCGTTGAAATAGAGCATTTTTCATATATAATACAAGCATGGAACACACATATACAGTACTCAGAATATCCCGGCAGCATCGGATATAATTTTAGGTGATTTACAGCCATCGTTAATCAGGTGTTATGTTTGTGTGTGCTTTAGAAGAAAGTACCATTTTTTTCTTCTCTGTAATTGACACAATAGCTGACGAATGAAGGCTGTAAATTGGATAAAATCATATCTGCTACTACCAGGGGACTCTTAGTACTGGGTGTGAGTGTTCCATGCTTGCATTATATACATATATATATATATATATATATATATATATATAAAATCAAAATAAGCAACAAGGATATCCAGAGGTAATGCAGTACGATCGTTTCATGCAACTCCATTTAATTGAACAATGTAATCATTACATCAATTTTAAATGCAGAGCAATCTTCAGCTGTAGAAACACATAGAATTTAATTAAATTAGAACAGATGGACACATTAGCATAATAATACCTAAAATCTCCCAGAGGTTAGGGAGGGAGACAGAGAACATCTTGCTTTAGCCACACCATGGAAGCTAATAAATAAAGATTTTAATCACCTTACTTTGAAATTGTATGGATAATACGGTACTATATATATATATATATATATATATATAT
>NC_068990.1:44637960-44638543 GCF_001194135.2 Octopus bimaculoides
GTATTCATGTATGTGTAGATAGATAGATAGATAGATAGATAGATATATAGATAGATAGATAGATAGATAGATAGATAGATAGATAGATAGATAGATAGATAGATAGATATATGTGCATCGAACGGCTTTGTTCGATGAAGAATTTCCTTAAAGTATACTATATATTATTCGGTTTCAAAATTTTTAAATCGTAATTACAGATAAAAAAAAAGCATTATTAAATTCCATCATAATAATCGTAACCCCTAATCCTAACCTTTAACCTTAACACTGAATTATAAGGTACTACTTAAATTTCAGTCCCTACATATGATGGCTTTATCTTTTAATCATTTCAGTCATTCGACTGTGTGTTATGCTGGGCCACGACCTTTAAGAGTTTCGTCGATCTCAGGACGTTTCTATAAGTTTGGTACTCTGGTACTTATGCTACTGGTCTCTTTTGCCAGACCGGCTGTCAAGCGGTTGTGAGGACAAACACACACACACACACATACACATACGCACGTATGTATGTATGTGTCTGTGAGTGTATGTGCGTATGTGTGTGTGTGTGTGTGTGTGTGTGTGTGTGTGTGTGTGT
>NC_068990.1:44639853-44641315 GCF_001194135.2 Octopus bimaculoides
ATATATATATATATATATATATATATATATACATGATGGGCTTCCACATAGTTTCTGTCTACTAAATTCATACACAAGTTTCTGGTAGGACTGAACCTGGAACCACTTGGTTGCAAATCGAGCTTCTTAAGACTACAGTCATTCATATATGTATCCAGGAATCAATTAGTTTCGTATATGAAACCTGAATATTTCTCTGAGCCTAGTTGTTTCTTTCTCAGTAAAATATACTCTTAACTAAATGTTAGACGTCAATCAATTTTCTTCTCGCTTTTCCATATCTTCTAAAGTTTCTCAAACTTGCTTGTACGTGTTGTTCCAACTGTTCTATAGATTCCATGCATTTTAATATATATTACATGTTTCCAGTAACTCTGTATGAATACAAGTTTCTCCACATCTGTGAATGACGATAAGTATTTTTATTGCTTGCAGCATATCAGCGTGATCTTTTATTGTCAAAGCAATTGAATAATGGAAAAGTGTTGATACTATTCATGGCCGTCATTTTCAGTAGTGTCGTGGAGGATTTACCGAAGTATAGATAAATAGATAGATAGACAGAGAGAGAGAGAGAGAGAGAGAGAGAGAGAAAGAAAGATTTGTTCTTCATACAGTTATTCCTAGGGGAATATTGGAAATAACTATGTAACCTTCAATTGTTATCTTCCATATTCCAATTTTAATTTATATATTCTTGCTCATGTCTTTTACATATGTTTCAGCATTTCTCTTGCACATGTTTCTCTCTCTTACATTCTGACAGTTATATATGTGTTATTTTGTGTACATACTTCAGCAACACTTCATCCTTCTCTTTTAGTTAGAGAAGTAAAAAATAGGATTCTCTATGGCTTTAATGCCGTGCTGTTTTCTGTTTCGAGTAAGCGGAGTGTAACTGAATGACGAAGAAGTTCGCTTCGAAAAGATATGATCCTGTAGTCGACTCCACTTCGTAACATCTTGGGTAAATGTGATTTTCTTAAAGTCGATCTATGTCTTGTGGGTGAAACTGGATAGAAGGAAATTATCAAAATCCGTCGGTTGGATTATACCAGTATTATAAACAATATGGCCTTGTCATAAAGTGTGTCACTGAACCTGTGAATTAACTTAAGAGTGCACATCGCAGTGCAAAACTCGGTCATTTACACATTAATTCAGGAGCAGGTAATAAAGTTGATCGAACAACTAAACGCTTCACATCGAACGACAGTGATCCGTTTAATTTCCTAATTCCTTCGTCTGATAATCATCTCAATAGTCTTATTTTTATAATGTGCTGTCACTGCACGCTCAGGCGCAACTCTGTGTCTCTTCGGTACAAGAAGCATCTTTTTTCAATTGTAATAATAGAGTAGCGAATAGATGCCTTGCAGTATTTGTTAAAATCCCACCAATATCGCTTTCGTCTTTTATCCTTACCGTATCGAAAAATAGAGTCCAAGTCTAATACTAGAAT
>NC_068990.1:44641486-44642289 GCF_001194135.2 Octopus bimaculoides
CTCTCTCTCTCTCTCTCTCTCTCTCTCTCTCTCCCGCTCGCTTGCTCACTTGCCCACTCTTTTGATTGTACCGGCAATTCGAAGATCCAGCCTCGTCATTTTGTGTCGCTGACTCCCGTCAGATTTGCGCTACGGAATACTCAGCCACATGCATGTTGAATTGACAAGAATTCAAATGATAGAACATCTGAATACTCATCATCGAGACCAACAGAGACCAAAATATGTTATGTGTATGTTCAATACCCAGTAAAGCTATTTTCAATTATACTCTGTTAATGCGCAAGTCTTAGATTTTAGTTATATAATTCATCGCATCGTATTTTTCATTCCCAATGTATCTACAATTACGAGGTTTGTTTATCTTTTCAGTTTCCACATATTTGAATTCATCTTCTATACTTTACTTGTTTCAGTCATTGGACTGCGGCTTTGGTGGGGCACCACCTTTAATAGTTTAGTCGAAAAGAAAATCGACTCCAGTACATATTTTATTTTAATCTTGTACTTATTCTATCGGTGTCTTTTGCCAAACCACTAAGTTACAAGGACGTAAGCAAACCAACACCGGTCAAGCAGTGGTGGTCAACAAACACAACACGCGCGCGCGTGCACATACACACACACACGCGGACGCACACGCGCATATATATATATATATATATATATATATAAGCAATGTTAATTCTCTAAATGAAGTATTAACAGTAACTGCACGATAAAGTGTAGTATATTGCCACTTAAGTGTGGCTGACCCCTAGGGGTGGATGTTACTGTTCCTTTTAGCCCCAGTAACATATATA
>NC_068990.1:44642563-44643436 GCF_001194135.2 Octopus bimaculoides
ATATATATATATATATATATATATATATATACATGTATGTATGTATGTATGTATGTTTGCATGAGTGTATGTCGTGCTTCTCAAATCCACTCATAATACTCCAAAGTATCATGCAGTAGGACTGAACCCAGGATCACATGGTTGGAAAGCAAACTTCTTAACCACACTGCCACACCTGAGATTATTTGGATTGTTTATTTAATGCATTCCCTGTAAAGATATATTATCGTCTGCAAAAATTAATACATCAATCTGGGAGTTCTTTCTATCTCAATGTTATTTAGTCGACTAAATATTATACAGTATTGTGTTACCGCCTTTTAACATGTCCCTTCTACGTTGTCTTTCATCACACTGTAAATGAAATTTTTGAAATACCATCAATATGCCAGGGTTCTTTTGACTGGGGGCTATCTCAGTATTAAGGAAACATCTACATGCTCATTGAACCTGCTAGAACTTGCGGCCAAATATCTCTCATTGCATACCCGGTTGTCTCACGAAACAAAAAATGCGTACACATTGGATAATGGAATCCTAGCATAGTAAGTGGAAACTCGCTAAAGGGCAAGCATATAGCAGGAGAAATCTGCAGAAGAAATACGCCCGTCGAACAAGTGCTTCGGTCCGTTAGTTCTTGATACTCTAAGAAAGCTGAACCCAGTTAGGTCATGACTTCCAGGTGTCCTCCTGCTGATTTTGAAATGTTACTTTTTATAGGGATCGTACGCGGTATCTTCGGGTGATCTGATTTTCTGAACTGTGGTGTAAATTGCACCTTGTATGTGGGTGTACACACACATGTGTATACACACACACACACACGCACACACACACACACACACACACACACACACACACACACACACACAC
>NC_068990.1:44643572-44645999 GCF_001194135.2 Octopus bimaculoides
TATATATATATATATATATATGGTGGTTGTCTACGCCTTATGTAGAGTCTGACCAGCTCTTGTACTTACACCTTAGATCCATCATGGCATATGATGTGACTTTTTAAACCAGACAATATATTGAAAAGAAAAAGACACCCACATAAGATTGCATATCTGATTTGGTATATATGTGAGAATGATGATGTAATACTTATATCGTCAAGATGATAATGAAGCAGCTGTAAACAAATGGAGTGAACAACTATTCTCTCACCACGCCTCTTATCTGTTCTGTCCAAATGCATGCTCACCGCAATTGAATCGCCCAGATTTTCAGAACTGGCGTGCCCTGTAGATATATTTCAATCCAGGCTTCTGCCGTTTAGCGGCTTGCAATATACTTCTTCACCTCCATCTATCGCTTGTCTTTGCCCGTAGCTTCATTGAATTCTTCTGATAGGCGTTTCATTGTCGCTGTTTTTTGGCGACCTTTGATTCTGAGCTGACCTAGTAGGTACATGGAGGTTGCTACAAACTAACATGCTCCAACCTCTACTACTTGTACTATGCAACGACGTCGCTCTTTTGTCAGTTCTTTTACACTATCATCATATTTCCTCATGTTCAATTCATTACATCTGAAAAATAAAATGGAGATGGTCAGGAATGGAATATCTTCGATCATAAGTTTGCTTAATCTGATTTTACCTGTGACTAAAATCAAAACAACAACAACAACAGTAACAATACAAATTGTTACTGTATCTCGTTTGAAATAATAAATTTATTTGTTGAAGATCATAGTTAAGATATTTTCTCATTCCACCCCATCCCCAATTCTTCAGTTGCTTTCTTTTCGGAGAGTTGATATGTTTCCTACCCGGTCATACTGACCTGAAAGTGCAAGAAAAATATAGGCTGAGCCACCCTGCCGTGAAATTAAACAAACCAGTTTCCTTTTTCAAGCCGGCTTCCTTATACAATCACTAACAACTGCAATCTAGTAATATAGTGAATACCATTCCAAAAACAACATATCTATTTGGACACTATTATATTCATATTAATGTAGAATGACAGACACAGACACAGACACATCCTCCACCCCCACGTATATACATACATACATACATACATACACATACTTACATACATACATGCATACATACATACATACACACACACATACATACATACAGATATGCATATATATACTCACACAAATACACACACACGCACACACTCGCACACATACATGCACACACATATATACACGTACATGCATTTATACGCACACGTAGACAGACAGACAAACAGGCAGGCAGAGAGCGAGCGAGAGAGCGAGAGAGAGAGAACGAGAGAGAGAGAGCGAGAGAGAGAGAGCGAGAGAGAGAGAGAGAGAGAGAGAGAGAGAGAGAGAGAGAGAGAGAGAGAGAGAGAGAGAGAGAGAGAGAGAGAGAGAGAGAGAGAGAGAAAGAGTTAGGCAATTAGTTAGAATTGTTACACAAAATGATTTAGAATTTTCGTTACCAAAGTTTTGCTTATTGAAGTCAAAGTAACGAAATTTCTAATAGTCGATATGGCGTCTTTAGGAATTCGCCTGTTGGCGGCCCAAAAAACAAGCAACACAGTCCTGGAAGTTGGTGGCGATGGTCAGAACCTGGCTAAACATTTTAGCCGTGTTAAAACTTAGAACCTCCGCGTCTGCACCTTTGGAGGCTGGGTGGACGGAAAATAAGATCGCAGGTTACAAAGACAAATGTATAAATTATATAAATAACCTTACTTCCCAAACACATGGTTCAGGGTTGCATCGTACTGCGTGGCACCATAAGCAAGTGTCTTCTACTGTAGCTTCGGGCCGAGCAAAGCCATGTGAGTGAATTTGATAGACGGAAACTGAAAGAAGCCCATCATATATATGTATATGTGCATGTGTGTGTGTTTGTATGTGTGTGTGTGTGTGTGCGTGTGTGTGTGTTTATGTGTGTGTATGTACGTATGTGTTTGTGTTTGTGTTTGTTCCCCACCACCGCTTGACAACCGATTTGGTGTTTTTACGTACCCGTATTTTAGCGGTTCAGCAAAATAGACCGATAGAATAAGTACCAGACTTGACAAAAAAAATGAGTATTGGGGTCGATTCATTCAACGAAAACAAAATGTTCAAGACGGCGCCCCAGAATGGTCGCAGTCTAATGACTAAAACAACTAAAAGCTAAAAAAGATAAAAGATATAAACAGTTTATATAAAACACACGAGCACACACAAATGCACGCCTCATTCCTTTCTGTAGAAAAGCGTATAATCTTGAACCATGTATATATATATATATATTGTATGTATATGTATGTGTGTGTGTTATGTGTTCGCATGTTTATAATGGCTTATATACGCCCTCTGCGTTTAGGTATGTGTCCACTTTGATGAGGAATATTATTGAC
>NC_068990.1:44646641-44648036 GCF_001194135.2 Octopus bimaculoides
TATATATATATATATATATATATATTTATTTATTTATATATCGTCAGTAAATCATAAATCCGAAAGAGAAGCACACTAAGTTAAAGAGCAGTAGAGTATTTGGATAAAGTTAGTAATAGCCGATTCATAGGGTTTCGTGTTCATAAAGCGCTTGGCTCTACATACGTCTCGTCAGACTCTAATGGCTGGTGGCCTATAACTCTCTCCGATGCTGTTATACTGTTATACACCACTGGTCACAATGCACTTCGAACCCTGTCTTAATTGTGCCATTCTTTTTCATCTTCACACAAATTGTTTAACTAGATCGTTTTCCCATCGTCGTGAAGGATTTCCAGAACCCTCATACATCATCTAACTACAGGAGAGTCCATGATAGATAGATAGACAGATAGCTAGCTAGATAGATAGATAGATAGACAGATAGATAGATAGATAGATAGATAGATAGATTAGATAGATAGATAGATAGATAGATAGATAGATAGATAGATAGATAGATAGATAGATAGATATGCAGTCAAATATAAGATTTGGGTAAAACTTTGTAGTATACTACGCAAAGTTCGTCCACAGTTATTGATTACCTGGTATCACCATGCAGTAGGAATGCTCTTGCTACTGGACATACATAGGAATTCTATAGTATTCTTACAGTTCATATAATGGCACCACGTCGGTTACGACGACGAGAGTGCCAATTGATCCGATCAACGGAAAAGCCTACTCATGAAATTGACGTGCAAGTGGCTGATCACTTCACAGATACGCGTACCCTTGACGTAGTTCTCTGAGAGATTCAGCGTGACACAGAATGTGACAAGGCTGGCCCTTTGAAATACAGATACTACTCATTTTCCCCAGCTGAGTGGACTGGAGCAACGTAAAATAAAGTGCTTGGCTCAATGACACAACGCGTCGCCGGGAATTGAACTCATGGCCTTAAGATCGCAAGCCGAAAACCCTAACCACTAAGCTATGCGCCTTCACAAAGTTCATATGAATAATGTAAAATGGATTGAAAGACATTCTTTATCGTCTGCTGTTGTTTCGTCCAAACATCACTAATTTGTCTTCATTTTTTTTCTGAGTTTTTTTTTTCCAGCATACGTCTCTGGCTAAGAAGCTTGCTTTGCAGCAACATGATTTCGAGTTCAATCTCACTGCGCGACATCTTGGTCAAGTGTCTTCTACCATTGCACCGGGTCGGCCAATGCCTCATGAGTGAATTTGAAAGATGCAAACTGTAAGGAAGTCAATCGTAGACATATATATATATATATATATATATATATATATATATAAAACTATGTATGTATGTATGTATGTATGTATGTATGTATGTGTGTACATAAATATGCATATATCTGTTTGTATATATCTTTGTGTTTATCC
>NC_068990.1:44648430-44650400 GCF_001194135.2 Octopus bimaculoides
TGTGTGTGTGTGTGTGTGTGTGTGTGTGTGTGTGTGTGTAAGTATATGCATATTATGTGCGTGTGTGAGCGTGTGTACATGTACAATGAAAAACATTTTAGAAAACAAGTTAGTTTGAAAGAATATACATAAAATATTCATAGATTTTGCAAACAGATCAAGTTATTAAAAACTCAAACATACATTTTGGAGAAATTTATTCAGACCAACTAACAAACTAAAATCTAAAATATGTGCTTTTGTATATCAATTCGTATTTATACAGATAGAGGTAATAAAATTGCACACACACACACACACACACATGTCTGTGTGTGTGTTTCGGTCAATAAAAGGGATAGAAAAGTACTTGAGTACTACAGTAGTTTCAAATGCACACTAGAGTAGTTCAAATGCACACCACAAATGCACATCTTACGTAACATTATGAATGTCTTGTAGCCATCCAATATACTTTTACACCGGCTATATACGATTATTTAGTTGAAAGTAGTTCACTGTAATGGAAATTGCAATAGGAAGCTGGGCTAGGTGAAACAATAAAAGAAGAGACAGTGGAGATTGGAATTGGCAAAGAACCAATGTTTTTGCCCTACTTACCGATTACCTTAGTGAGATAGATAGGGGTGTGGTTTTATTTCATTATCACCATACTCAAACTAATGTAGAGGCTGCAGTAGATAATAATCTCATTAATGTATATGCGACGTCAATAATGAACAGCCGACGCACCGAAAGCTGGGATGTTTCTTGCTCAGGATAGATAAATATGAGTAACGAAAGCACATATGGAGAAAACACAAACAGAAGAGGAAGAAAGGAGGAAATGAAAAAACAAAGAATAAGAACAAAATGAGGTAAATAAACTATTCCTCACACACACATATCAAAAAAAAAAGAAAAGACGTTGACGTAAGCATACGAAACATATTAGTGTATACATATTACTACAGGCACGTTTATAAACATATATAAACAAATATATATATAAGTATACACACACACACGCGCGCGCACACATACACACACATACATGCATGCATACATACACACATACATACATACATGCATACATACATACATACATACATACATACATACATACATACGTGCATACATGGATATGTTAGCAGAAGGCTTCGGGATAATAGAAACATTGATCCTCAAAGCAGTCTATTATGGGCCAACAACCGGATTACTAAACCACACTTTGAAGGGTATGTGTTTGCAATCCAGGAACAGGAAATATCAACCAAATACCTGATGCACAAAAGGGACAGAGACGCAGGAAAAGCAGCAAAATGTGATAACCGATGCAGACTATATAGAGTTAATACCGAAGATATCCCCCACATCATAAACAGTTATCCGAAAATGTCATCACGGTAATATCTACCGATGAGACATGGTAGGACACTGTATAATGAGATCCGTCAGAATGATAACCCTGAGGCCAAAGAAATAAGATCTCACAGTATGGTAGAAACTATAGCCACTCATAATAAGGAGTACTGGTGGAATGTCACATATAATCTCAATAAAATGTAAACATTAAAAACCTGACATAGTGATTTGAGATAGGAAAGAAGCACTGTACAGTTGTGGAAATCGTCAGCCCAGAGGATGAAAAAGAAAATACCTACGCTGAACTTTGGGGAAATCTACAGTTACTCTATCCAGATTACAAGTTCAGGTTCATACCTGTACTTATTAGGGCACTGGGATATGTAACACACTGCCCAAGTATCAATCTTGAAAAAAAAGGAGAAAGCTGATTCGAAGACTACAGGATCAAACCCTAACCCTGGAATTGCAAACATTTGTAAAACTTTCCGGAAGTTTATCATTTAAGTATATATGAGCATATCTCGATATGCAACTATATGCATGAACATACATACATACATGCATACATACATACATACATACATACATACATATATATATATATATATATATATATATATATA
>NC_068990.1:44650501-44655856 GCF_001194135.2 Octopus bimaculoides
TGTGTGTGTGTGTGTGTGTGTGTGTGTGTATATAAAATTAGAAATATTGCTTTTCTAAATCTCTCACAGAGTCTTATACAGTAGCAGCACGATAAAGTGATGGTTTGTTGCCAACTTAATGTGGCAGTCCCAGGAAAAGGAAGAATGCTACTGCTATTTAGCCACTAGAAACACCGAAATAGGCATCTACAGCTATCAAGCCAAGCTACTCCAGACTGATGAAGGGCAATGACTCGGAAACTAGTCCCTGAATTCTGGCTTTGCTAGGTGGAGGTGCTTATCTCCTCTGTTTGAAAACATACGGACACAGTACGCTTGTATCACATAGTCAAATGGAAACGGTGTTTCCTGGGGCTAAATAGCAGTAGCATTCTTCCCTTTCCTGAGACTGCCACATTAAGTTGGCAACAAACGAATTGTTAAATTGTTAAAATGTCGGAGAAATTTCCTAGTGGTATTTCTTCTGGCTCTTTAAGTTCTGAGTCCAAATTCCGTCGAGATCAGTTTTACTTTTCACCTTTTCAAGGTCGATAAAATTAAGTACTTGTCAAATACTAGGGTTGATGTAATCGACTAATCTTCTCCCACCCCAAAACTTGCTGGCCTTGTTCCAAAAGTAGAAAGAACAATTATCAATAGCCCTTTAAAATTACTAGTATCCGAGAAAGGCGAATACAATATCAAATAGTATTTAGTTGCGTTCTAACTTTTAGTTACATTGAGGTTCATTGTAGCATTTGTACTTTAGAGGAGAACAAAGTAAGTACTAAACAAATGGTATAACCTTGAAACAGTTATTGATAGTTTTTATTTCATATTCTCTTTTCGGAGTTTCACCCAAAGGACCAGATTTTTTGAGGGAAATCTGTATTATGACTATTATGTTTAGAACAGTTATTTGTTCAGAGTGAAGAATGTGTGTGTGTGTGTGTGTGTGTGTGTGTGTGTGTGTGTGTGTGTGTGTGTGTGTGTGTGTGTGTGTGTGTGTGTGTGTGTGTGTGTGTGAGTGTGTGTGTGTGTGTGTGCGTGTGTGTGTACATATATAGATGTCCTGGTATGGCTTTAAGCTGTATCCGGTGATGGAGTTCCAGGGTTGTGAGGGGTGTGGCACCACCTTTTAGCCACTATTGTTCTCAGGTCTACTTTTACCCGGAATAGCACCCATCAGGGTTCCAGCTATGGGCAAGTAGCATATTATGTAAGAAATTCCAAGTACAAACCCTCACTGCCTTTTGAGTGCCTTGGGAAAGGAAAAGGCTGGGGAACTCAACCTTGATAGCAAATCAAGTAGTGGAGTCTTTCAAGTGGTCCGACGCCCCCTTTGACACCCTTCCAGCGACTCCAGGGTATGTGAAACTCTTCAGCCTTGCAAGGCAATTCACCTAGCATAAAGCCATTCCAATGCAAAAACTGACAGCTTTCTTGTCACCGTAGCCGTCTAAGCCCACCGAGTCACTGTGATTAGACTTCCAAGTCTAAAGACAGGGATTTGAATGCGCAGTCTGTCCCTCATTTTAAAACTGCCAAGCACAGGCAGGGATAAAAACCCAGCAGAATCAAGGATTGGTTTACGTAGCTTCTTGGGGCGTACCGCACTTTCACGGCGTATCCGGACACGAAGAATATGTATACATAATACACTGGCACTCCGACGGTTTTGACGACGAGAGTTCCAGTTGATCTGATCAACTCAACAGCCTGCTCGTGAAATTAACGTGCAAGTGGCTGAGCACTCCACAAACACGTGTACCCTTAACGTTATTCTCAGGGAGATTCAGTGTGACACAGAATGTAACAAGGCTCACCCTTTGATATGCAGATACTACTCATTTTTGTCACGGGAAATAAAGTATCTTGCTGATGGACACAACGCGTCGGTGGGAATTGAACTCACAACCTAACGATCGTGTGCTGAACACCCTAACCAAGCGCCTTCACATACATCTATATATACACATATACGTATATGCATATGTATGAGTGTGTAGGTGCGTCTGTATGTATGTGCGTGTATGTGTGTGTAGGTGCGTCTGTGTGAAGTCTTTATTCGAATCAACAATGCAATTTCAGTCTGGTCATTTGGCTTCCAAAAATGACAGACAAATCTCCCTCGAATAACATCCTATTGCTCCTTTAACAATGTAGTTAGAGTTGTACAAAAGTAGTGAATGGACGTTACTGGAACGACTTTGATCACAGGTGTCCTCAGTCTGTGGATATCTGGGGGCTAAGCAACGACAACATCAACTGGTCCTTATTTCATAGATTTCTTCCCTCTACCTTCTTCCTTATTTCATAGATTTCTTCCCTTTATCAGTCCAGTAATGGCGAAGTCACTAAACCTACTTCTGGTATAAGTGAACTCAAATCGTACAAAACGAACGGAGCAAGTTAAAAATCGATTTCAAATTTTGGCACAAAGCCAGCAATTTTGAGGGAACGGTTAAGTCGATTACATCGATCCCTGTACTCATCTAGTACTTATTTTATCTACTCAGAACACAAAGTCGGACAAAATGCTGCTAATCATTTTACCCAGTGCAGTAACTATTCTGCTAGCTTGTCGTCTTGAAGCAAGTTAAATAATGACTTGAAATTTTGGCAGAAAACAAGCAAGTTTGAGGCATTACATCGATCCCAGTGCACAACTAGTACTTATTTTATCGACTCCGAAGGATGAAACGTAAATTCAAGTTCGGCGGAGTTCTGCTCAGAACTTAAAATCGGACGAAATACCGCTAATTATTTTGTCCGGCGTGGTAAACATTCTGACGGCTCGCCGCAAGTTAAACACTGCAATGCACCAACTCCTGGTGGTACTTTAACGATTATCTCTAACTTGTTTCAGTTATTGCTATGCTGAGATATCGCCTTGAAAGGTTTTAGACGAAAACATCGCCCGCAGTACATTTTTTTGTAAACCTGGTAGTTATCCTGTCAATCCTCCTTTTGCCAAACACTAAGTTACGGGGACCTAAGCAAACCAAGACCGGTTGTCAAATGATGGTGGGAGACAAGCACAAGCGCAAAGACCAAGATACACACAACCACGTTTTCGCCTATGTATTTTTTTACTTATCTGAGTGAGGCTCACTATACATTAAGTATGTTAGCATCATAAAAACTGTTTGTCTTTCGTGTAAAAACCATTCCTGGTTATTGCAACCCCCTCCCCATCCCACGCACCACCTTCGCCCCTATTTATAAGTTGTATATCAGTTGTTTCATTCCAGTTCTTGAAAATTATTCTTCAGTTATCATAGGGATTGGCCACTTTTAGTAAGTCTATGCTTCGTTGAAGTCTAAGTGGCTGTATGTAAAGAAAATGTGTGTGTGTGTGTGTATGTGTGTGTATGTGTGTGCATGCGCGCGCGTGCGTATGTGTGTTTGTGTGTATGTGTGTGTTTGTCCCAACCACCACCACTACCGTTTGAAAACCGGTGTTGGTTTGTTTACGTCCCCGTAACTAGGCAGTTTAGTAAAAGATACCGATAGGAAAGTACCAGGCTTAAAAACCAATAAGTACTGGGATCGGTTCGTTCGAATAAAACCATTCAAGACCTGTCCCCCAGCACACACACTCGCGCGCGCGCACGCTATGGCCGCCGTGCAATGACTAAAGCGAGGAAAAAATAAATAAAAGATAATCTTCAATTAATTCAATTTTAATTTCGTAATTGTCACCCATGCTAACTTTTAGTTTTGTGCGGTTTTGGGGGCGAAACTAGAAATTAATCATTAAGGTAATATTTTTGCTCTCCTCACTACAATTATAATTGTTTATAATTAAATGCTTTGGTTCTTCACTAAATGAAACATTTTCGTACCCATGTGACTATTTGTTTATTTTTCTTCACACGGAAGAGGGTCTATGAATATTCCTTTTTCTGTCCCCCCCACACACTCACACCTCCAGTACCACCACCACCTCTACCACCATTACCTCCGCCACCGCCACCACTACACATTCAGTGCATTAACGAGCTCGTTCTTCATGGATGTTTTTGTCAAGTCAACGCCATATCCCTTGAAGAAATATTAGATCAACACTGTATAAATATCTCAATAATCATATAGCTGTCACAGACACCATGTCGCTCTTTATCAAACCTAAAACCAATATTTACATAATTTTTTTCAGAAGAGAGCTTTCTTCAATGTGTGTAGAACGGTATGCTAAGTTTTCATTTCCTATTTCTATATTTCAGAAATAATTTTATGAAAGAAAACAAAAATGATGTATATAAATATTCTTCTTCAAATATTCTGTCTCTCGTAAATTGTTAATATTCACTGAATATCGTTTATCCAAGGAAATTTCAAATAACCAGTAACTGATTTCGGTAAAATATTATTGTTGGCAGGAGATCAATGGCCTTATCATGACAAATTCAAATGTTAGAAATAACACTAAACTTACATAAGAGTCTAAAACAAAACAAACGTTACAGGAAATTTACCGCACTTCTATTAAAACTGTGTCGACCAGCAAAAATAGATCTGTACATACATATGAATATATATCTAATATATAAATCCTATTCTGTCTGTCTGTGCGCTTATAACTCGAGTATTGTTCATCCGATCGCGCTGAAAGTTTAAACATGGTTACATGAGAGAGCGGGGCGTTTCATAATCTAAAAAGATTTTCAAAATTGTCAGTTTCAAAGTAAGAATCGTTATTCTTGTAATCTTTTTGTCCTGTTTTTTCTCCCGCCATGCTGTTCATTAAGTTGCTCAGACAGCCGGCACGTACCATTTCGCTGGCAACAAGGAGAGTGCAGGATGACAGTCAGCCAAAACCGTCGCTATGTTGTCTCTCTTCTTTCCTCTCTTTCTCTCCCTCTCTCTCAGGGCGGTTGTAGAGGTGATATCGTCAGACATTCAGTCCACCATTGAAAGCCACTAGGTGATTTTGGATAAAGAGCGCTGACCGGTGATTTGCTGGTATGGGGAACTATAATTAGTTTGAAACATTTTAATGTACTGTAAACTCCATGAATGCACGATTAAACTAATTCCGAGTGTCAGGTACATAGCTGGAAGCTGGAGAATAGAATTTCATAAGATTCAATGATGTAAAACTTCAAAATCTTTTTATTGGCAGTGTAAGGTTCCGCATTTATACTAAATGAGAAATGAAGCTTGATAGCGATAAACAATATTAGGTTGTTACTCTTGGTATTTATTTTCAGTCGCTTAGTAGAACTAGAAACCTTATATATATTTCCTTATATTTTTTTAATCCTAACAATAATAATTTGTAAGGATTAATATAAATTACTATAACGTTTATATGCTTTTACAGCTGATTTTTAAGATACGACATTTTCCATATATATAAATGTATATATA
>NC_068990.1:44656465-44662100 GCF_001194135.2 Octopus bimaculoides
TAAACAATTAACAGTTATTTGGCTTTTGTATTTGACGGCTGTTACTTTAAGTATTTTATTTCGATTTTCACTGACGTAGTGGTAAGAACAACGGGATACGTAACAGTAGTTTAGAATAAAAATGAAAATGGAAGTTTTAATCATCCGATGGACAGGCAAACATTACAAAAATAGCGATTCTCACTTTGAAACTCACAATTTTGAATATCTTTTTAGATTATGAAACGCCCCGCTCTCTCATGTATCCATGTTTAAAATTTCAGCGCGATCGGATGAACAATACTTGAGTTATAAGAGCACAAAAAACAAACAGAACGGGATTTATATATTAGATGAGCTCATGAGGAAGACCTCTACATGGTAGCTAGACCTGGTAGAAATAGCAGCCAAATCTCCCTCAAAACACTGTCACCATTTTATATTTTTTATTTCTTGCATGCACATTGTTTTTGATTTTGTCGACTACACAGTATAATAGGGTCAGTTAGACACCGTCTGTGAGAAAAATAGCATGATAGCGCAGTTCACTCTGCTAGAAATTTGGAAACGACATGTTGTACCGCTTGGCATTCGCGTCGGAAACTCCAATACGGACATTTCAGAGTGTTTGGTGTCAACCTGAGGTTAGTACAGAGGATTCGGAAAGAGTTGGACGAGTCTAATGGTGACTATGAAGGTACAGCAGCTCGGAAAACTCACTCTGATCGTTCTAATAAGAAAATAACTCCTGAATTTGTTGGTGAGATCCAAGCCATGATCGACAACAATCCCTCCAAGTCAATCAGGTCCATCGCCAGGGACACTGGAGTGTATGGGTTTCTTATCAGGTAGGTAATGCATGGAGACATTTGGTATTCCTCATACAAGATGAGAAAGGGCCAATTTTTATCCCAAGCTATCAAGGAAGAGAGGAATAAAGAAAAGAGAAAAAAGAGAGAGAAGAAAAAAGAACAAAAGAGAAAAAAAGAAAAAACAGGAAGAGAGGAATAAAGCAAAGAAAGAAAAAAGAAAAAGAAAAACAAGGACAGAGATTATATGGGAAAGTGTACCAGTTAGTAGTCAGTCAAGATAATTTGAAAGTAGGAATGGGGTGATGAGGGTATAGAGAGAGAAAGGTATTAGAGTGTGAAAAGATAGAAGGAATGGGGGTGATAGAGAAAAAGTAAAGGAGCGTCAGTTATGTAGTGATAGAGTCTAAGTGATGGAGAAGAGAGAGGGGGAGTAGTATGGAATGAAGGATTTAAGAATATTGATTAGGTGGTTGGACAGGTCAGTGTTTAGTAGAAGAAAACATATATGTGAAGATGTATTCATATGCATATATTATACATGTATATATATATATATTTATACAGATGTTTATACATATCAATATCTACATATCCAACTCTACTCAAATGTACATGTACACATGCACACTCATATATACATGCATCTGTATGTATTATCACCCCTGTATATGCAGGTATATATACCTTGCATACATACATTCACACATACATATATACACACATACATACATACGCATACACACACATACATATGCACACACATATGTATGCACGTATATACACACGAATATAATTAGATAGTTGTGATATTCGAGTATGAGTGAGGAATTAGATAGGAATTAGGAGTTAAAATGTAAATTTATAAGGTCATTAGGATTACCTAAGGTGTGTTGTGGAAATATACTGTATGGTCGTTTAGGCATTTGGATTTGTGGTAGAATTTGAATCTGAAAAAAGCGGTGGTTGCATGTGCTTAGTGGCTCATTATGTTTATTTAGTAGTGCTGGAGAGTTGTACCTTAATATGTGAAGTGCCTCCTTCAGGCAAGGTTTGCAGGTTGAGCGTTGACTTCGGTAGGGAAGCCCTAAGTCCAGTATGGACCATGATAGAGTATAAGGTATATTTGTATTTTTGTTATGATGTATGTGGTTGGCGAGTGTTGTAGATTTACTATGTTTATCGTATCTAAAAGAATGGAGGTGAGCGACATATCGCTGCTTAAAATCTTTAGTTGATCCTATGTATATGGCTGTAGAGTTGTGTAATAGATTAAGGACAGTGCATTTGTAAATTACATTATATCTTCTGCAATGGGTTTGCAACGGGAAGATGGTTCCAGGACGGCAATTACAATTGGATGAATTTTGGGGAATGTGTTCAAGAATAGAGGAGGTAAAATCGTCAGAGGAGAGTTTAGAGAAGGGGGAAGAAGATTCGATATTATTAGTATTATTAACGTTATCATTACCATCATTGTTATTATTACTATTGTTGTTGTTAATTTACTATTTATAAGGGTGGTAGAGATTGTGGTGGTGTTCCGGGTAGTGTCAGTAGGATGGGTTGGGTTGTGATTGTGGTCCAATGTAAGGGTATCTGTGCTGGAGCTCTGTGTGTGTGTGTGTGTGTGTGTGTGTGTGTGTGTGTGTTAAGTGTTCGTATGACTAGAGTTGTAGTTATGTGAGTTTTGATAGTAAAGAGAAAGCTTTTGCTTATCAGAAGCTTCTATAATAGATTCGAAGTTGGGTGAGGTAGAATAAGATATTTTCAGGGTGGATCGATTAAAGATAGAATGATATTTATGTTGCCGAGGGAAGTTAGAATCTAGTATTTTAAGGAAGGATTTAGCTAAGTTCTTAACGTTAAGTGAGAATGGGGATGTCCACCGCTTTTTTAGGGGGTCTGGGAATAGTGCTATCTAAGTTTTTAGATAAAGGAGTGCTATCTATATTTTTGGAGAATGTATGTGGGTGGTGAGACCTGTTGTTGCTAGCTGTTTTAGTTGTTTTCGTTTTTGACCTCGTGTTAAATGAATGTGTGGGGAGTCTAGGTTGCCTAGGTATAAGACTTTCCAGGGTTCCATCGACGAGTGTATGTGGTTGGTTGCGATTGTGATGGTTGGTGCATGTTTGAGATGTGATTTGAGATATGTATTGTTTGAGCCTGGTGTTATGGATGTATTCTATTTGTTGGGAAAAGCCGCTAGCGGTGAGTGATTGATTAGAATATGGTGCGTGATTATTGAAAATTTCCTCAGTGGACGAGAGGTCGGATATTCGGGTTGAGATGCCCTTAATTATGTTATCGTAAGTGGATTTGTGGTGATTGGAGTGGATGTTAAGGTATTTAAGATATTGGTTAGGTTTGCGGAAAGGGGAATATTGGGAGGTTGATAAGTTTAAAGTTGCGTCAAGAAAGTTAGCAGTTTTGTAAGCGTTTTCTAATGTGATAAATAGGTTTAGGTTAGAGAAGAATTTATTTAAATCCTTTCTAGTTCTTTCTAAGGATTTATTTATGCTTTTGGTAACTAATAAAGCGTCGTCCCTGTATAGGCCTCCCTTTGAATTTAGATAAATGTAGATGGAGCTGATGTAGTATATATAGTCTAAGTCAGTGACCTGAGTCGAATAGGTTGCTATGGTTACTGCTATAGTTACTGCTATGGTTATTGGTCCGGAGCCAGAGTTTGCTTTCGAAAGAAATAAGGGTTTTGCGGGTATTATGTATTATGTTAATTTCTAGTGGGGTTAGGTTAGTAAGGTTCCAAGAAGAGCTTGATTAAGAAGTTTAGGGGATATAGAAGAGTAGTAATTATTTATGTCGAATTGTAGGAAGGAATATGAGTTTTTGGTTTTAGAAGGTGGAACCATGTAACCATGTAATAACTTCACCAGTATGGGACCATTGGTTAAAGTTTAATTTGTCCCTGACAATTGGTATTATTTTGTCCAAAATGTCTTTGCTTACCTTTCCTAGGTCGGATTTGGTGGGGCATATTAGGCGTATTGAAGGTTTGGTAATAAAGTCCTTCTTGTGATCCTTGAGGTTAAAGTGTGGAGATGCAGGGCAGTATGGTTCGGTTCGGTCATCCACTTGCAATTTCCTCATAAGTTTGTAGTGATTGGTGTTGATTTCATTTACAGCAGATGTTGGTGCCAGCTTGTAGGATTTGTTGAGTTCTTTCTTTATGAATTTATTGTATTCCTCAATGGTAATAGGGTACATATTTCCTGTTTTATCCGAGAAGACATGTAATTTGGGGGATGCAATGATCCGTTTTATGGTATTTGAGAGCATTTTTTGAAAGGGGGATTTATATTTAGAGAATTTAATGTTTCTAATTAAATTAATCATATCCGCTTCAAATTTTTCGAGATGAGGGTTGTGTGGAGGGTTCTTATATGATTTGAGGTTGTAGCTGTTGGTATTATTGTCAGGGTGTGCATGTGTACATGTACATATGAGTACGAGTTGTATATGTAGATATAGATATGTATAAACATCTGTATAAATATACATATACATGTCTAATGGATCTTTTCACTTTCATCAGCAGATCGAGAAATTAATTTTTTGTAACTAAACACTTTCAAACTTCGGACTCTGGTAGAATGTGTCATATAAAACATCTTTTACTCTTAGCGTTGTTGAGAAAAGTTTCTATTTACGAAGTGATTTCGTGTTAAAGTTGTATTTCGGTAATTTCAACCGATCAAGGGCGTGTATTCAGCTGAATAAAATTACTGTTGTTGTTTGTCAACAACAACGCCTGGCGGTGTATATTTCGTTTGTCACTGTTATTTATGATATATTTCATCTCAGTTACGTTCGTATGAATAAACGAGTGTATCTGAAGCACGTTTACTTCATGACACCACCATAATCGTTCGTGCATTTCTACTGCTTTTTAGGGTTTTTTTCCTGCTTTCCGGCTACTATTTTCGGAAAGACTTCCTCCCGCTCCCCCACCCAATTTTCTCGCAAATTATTGGGTTTTTTTAATTATTCTTTTTTTTTTGCCACAAACCCAGCTTTTCGGATACAGAGATTCCGGAAAATTGCCAAAAGTTGGAATTTTGAAATTTTTTGGCCACCTTACCCCTTCCCCCCACCAATTTCTTCATTTTTCATTTTTTTCCGTAACCCTAAACCTAACCCCAACCCTAACCGTAACCCTAACCCTAAAACCCCAACCCTAACATCAACCCTAACCCTAAAACCCTAAACCTAACCCTAAAACACTAACCCTAGCCCTAAAACCATAACCCTAAAACTCTAAAACCCTAACCCTAACCTTAAAGCCCTAAAGCTAAAACCAGTACAAATGATGTCATAAAGGTATAATACAATATACGTGAATATCATTTCATAGAAGTTAAAAAAGCTAAAATTAATACGAATAAAAATTAATACGGAAGGAGTAAAAATTTCAAATATATAATATAACATAATATAATATAAGTTGATGTAGTAAAATAAATGAAGTATTAACAGTAACTGCACGATAAAGTGTAGTATATTGCCACTTAAGTGTGGCTGACCCCTAGGGGTGGATGTTACTGTTGCTTTTAGCCCCAGGAGGACATCTCCTCCAGCTGGCTTATCGACACACGACTGTGTCCTGTTTGCCAAGGGAGTTATCCCTCTCACCTCGACCAGCAGCACGAACGTATCCGGATTTCAGGGTTATTTCCCTTCGTCGGCGTTCGACAGCTGATGACCTTGGTGAGAGAGACAAAAACCTGGCAAACCTTATATCTTCTTTTCCAGTGAAATTCTTCACTGATATTGAAAAGGTGAAAACAAGCAATGTTAATTCTCTAAATGAAGTATTAACAGTAACT
>NC_068990.1:44663486-44667473 GCF_001194135.2 Octopus bimaculoides
TATATATATATATATATATGTATGTATAAATATATACGACGGGCTTCTTTCAGTTTCCGTCTTCCAAATCCACTCACAAGACTTTGGTCGGCCTGGGGCTATAGTAGCAGACACTTGCCCAAGGTGCCACGCAGTGGGACTGAACTCAGAACCATGTGGCTGGTAAGCAAGCTACTTACCACACAGCCGCACCTGTGCTTTTGCACACAGAAACAAAATGCAAAATTCTGTTGCAATTAAGCTAATGAGATAAGCTGAGATAAATAGTATTGCACCATTTCAAGAACTTTTCACATTATGGAACAGTACTTAACTCTCATTGACCACTACAACCATCATCGTTTGCATCACCATCATCACTGCTATAATCATTGCTCCTACCATCAACATCCTTAATGGCACCATTGCCACTATCATCATGAGCTCCATTCTTCCACAGAATGAAACTGTACTTCACACCATTATCATCACTACCACCAACATCTATACCATCTCCACCACCTGAAATACCGCTACCACTACCATCCTCGCCATCACTACCGCTACCATCACCACCGTCACTGCAACTATCACCACAAACTCTATAGCCCTCACCATTCCTATTACCACCACCACTATCATCAACCCCCACCCCCATCACCGTCACTGTCATCACTACCATCGCATATTCTGCTGCCCACCTACCGTTACATCTACCGTTCGAGCCACGAAAGGAAGCAAATTCGCCATCGTTCGATATGCCAGTTATAGCAAGCAAATCTCTCTCAAATTACAACCTACTGTCTCAACAAAAATATAGGACGCATCAAATAATGATATAGTCCTCGATATTCTAAAACAAAATTCAAAGACGCCGAAACGCCTTTGATCAGGTCCACTAAATTATAGCTGACCCAGGGTTAAATAACATCATAGCCCGCGTCTGTTTCTAAACCTATACAAAGTCCTGCTCCTGTTTTGTTCCCCCACACATGTTCTCACCCACATCCAAACACACTAATTTTTTGTGTGATTCCATTCACTGCTGTGAAGCAGAACTTCGTTGTGATGATTCCGCCACCCCAACATACATCGGGGGAGGAAGGATGATGTGAGCTGGCATCATAGCAATCATGCACACACACATACACTCACTCACACACTCGCATACACACACACACACACACTCATATCTATACACACGCACATGCGTGCGGGCTTTATCTCTTCAAGTTCTTTTGATCTTTCAAATCCAAACTTCAGACTTCGACACCACGAACATCATTTCTGACACAACCACCATCCGCATCATGGTCATCACCATCACCATCACTACCACCAACACCACTAACGTAATCATTACTACCACTACATTAACCTTCGCTACCACCACAACCATCACTACCACTGGCATATTTACCTTTATCCCCTCCATCTACGATCAACAATGCCACTGCTACAACCATCACCACAAGAATCAGCAGAACCATCGCGACGCCCATCATCAATGTCTCCACCACCATCACCACCACCACTGGAACTTCTATTACATCGTGTATCACAACCATTAATGTCCCCACGACAACTAATAGCACCATCACCACCACTACAACTACCACAAGCGTCAAACCATCACCACCACCACAATTAAACCATTACCGCAATCACCAACATCCCCACCACCACAACCATCGCCGTAATCACCACCATCAGAGCTACCACCACTACCGTCGCAATGCATCATCATCATCAACACGAACATCATCACACACAAGCATTACAACCGCCACCACCAACACCATCTCCACCAAACACCATCGCCATCACAATCACCCCCGTCACTATCACCGTCACCATCTTCATTCCTTCGTCATCATTGTTTATTTCCGACGCCCTAATCATTCACCCGAACACCCTTGACCTCGAACCAGCAACGTTTGAATTAGAACACGCGTACTATTCACTTATTCAATTATCTAAGTGATTACGTGTTAAAGGAGCAAAACATAAGCGGCGGCGGTGGTGGTGGTGGTGGTGGATTTAGCTGAAACTGGCGAAGACACAGAACTGCGTAGTACAGATATGAAACCTTAGGATAGTTATTCGTAAGCGTGCGTGTATGCCTGTTTATATGTGCGCAACTGTGCACGTTCTGTGTGTTTGCTTCTGTTGGTACTACTGAGGTGTTGTTGTTGTTGTTGTCGTTGTCGTCGTCGTTGTCGCTGCTGCTGGTGATGATGATGATGATGATGATGATAATGATAAGGAGGAGGAGGAGGTTTAATCTCAGGACAGCCTTGATGAAGAAAACCTACGTCCAAATATATTCCAACCATAAGTGTGTGTGTTGTTGTCGTTGTTGAGTGCCATTTTCGATTGTTTAAACCAAAAGAAAGTGGTACTCAATAGATTTCGTTGGAGATAAACCTATTAAATAACTGCTTAACTCTGCTCTGCATTATTTAAAGACTCTTGCGCGTTAGCCACACCCACGTTGTCAAATGTAAGCAATGTGGAGATGAATCAAGCTGGTGTGTAACTGTGTGCATACATGATACATATATACATATATATATATATATACATACATATAATCTTTTACTCTTTTACTCTTTTACTTGTTTCAGTCTACTAAATCCACTCACAAAGCTTTGGTCGGCCCGAGTCTATAGTAGAACACACTTGCCCAAAGTCCATATACATACATACATATATATATATATATATATATATATATATATATATATATATATATATAATTAATATATATGTATTTATATGATGGGACTGCGCTCATGCTGGAGCACCGCCGTTTACTTTCCTACACTTTCACTAAACCTCCTCTTATAGTTGACATTTGGTGGATGAGGGAGTTTGACGTTGCTACCCTCATCTGTGTTTCTTGCCTAGAGGTAGATTCATCCGGAACTCTTGACAGAAGGAGATCCAGTTTTGTTTTGAAAAAGCCTACATCCACGCTAAGCAGGTCTGTCAGGCTTTGTGGAAGGATATTGAAGAGCTGTGGGCCTTTGAAGCCCAAGCTGTTGCAGTATCTGGTTCTGCATCCTAATTACAAAGTAGGGATTTTTGGTGCGATGCAGTGGCGCCCCGTCCTGCTGTTTATGTAACTGACAATGCCAAAGTTTGACACAAGTTTTTCTAGGGTTTCACGGATGTATATTACTGCATACCTTTCCCACCTTCGCTTCAAGGATTAGAGTCTTCATTCTTTCAATCTCTCCTAGTAGCATTGTGTTGATCTTCTCTGTGTAGCTTCGCTGGATCGCCTCGAGTTTCTTCGTTAATTTTAGACTGTTTAGTGACCACAGTTGGGAGCAGTAATCCAGACGGCTGAGGACGAAAGTCCTCAAGATGATCGTTATGGTTTTCCTTTTCTCTCGTTTTGAAAGTTCAAAGGGTCCATCTGGCCAAGCGCCTGCATTTTATTGCCAGCTTGGCAATGTCGACCTGGAAAGATGCATCATTACTCATGTCGATGCCCAAGTCACGCACTGACTTTGATTCAGTAATTGCAATCCCCCCTGGACCAGTGTATCCTATCTGCTTTTCATTGAGCTTCCTGTGTCGGTAGCGCAGAGCTTGGAATTTTCCAACATTAAACTGCATATTATTTTCTTCAGCCCACCTGTATATTGTGTCCAAGTCACGTAGATGCAGAATGTCTCCAAGGGTCTGCAGCTTCTGAGAGACTTTTGTACCGTCTGCATAGCTAGCAAGGGTGGCTACTTGAGCAGTTGAGTGCATGTCAGAGAGGGCCAATATGAATAGCAGCGGCCCCAGGACAGTGTCCTGTGGAACACCATTCATTATTTGTGTTTCGTCTGAGGTAGCCCCATTTACCACCACTACCTGACTTCTATTTTTTGGAAAACTGTGTAGCCATTCTCCAAGTTTTCCAACTATATATATATATATATATATATAAGGATTATTACGAAGTGGCATAGCATTACCTTTCATTAAATTCAAGGTAATGCTATGCCACTT
>NC_068990.1:44668201-44669733 GCF_001194135.2 Octopus bimaculoides
TATATATATATATATATACACGACGGACTTTTTTCAGTTTCCATCTACCAACTCCTCCACTCATAAGGCTTTGCTCGGTCCGTGACTATAGTAGAAGACACTCGCCTAGTACCACGCAATAAGACTGAACCCGGAACCATATGATTGGGAACCAAACTTCTTACTACAGACCCACGCCTGTATATATATATGTCCTCCATGAACAGACACATTTTAAATATAGCACTATGACTATACGGGGTGTTATAGGATAGCGAGCTGGCAGAATCGTTAGAAGTTGTAATTAAAACTCGATTGTAAGTTTTACTCACTTGTTACAGTTGCCGTATCCCTAACCTTAACCCGTTCTCATGTAACCTACACCTGCTCCAAATACTGCTTCATTCTACAGCTGGGCATGCTCCTCGTGTTATGAAGTTCTGATCTGCATACTAATAATTAAACTGAAGGGTCACTATTGCATGGAAACATGGTCATGTGTTTGGCAAATATATATTGTATATAGCACGTATGCAGTGTCTTAAATATTACATATGTATGGGATGTAATATATTTACTCATAAAACGGCGGATGAAAAATTCCTAACAATTAATTTAGTTCATAATAAATATAAGCTTTCATATATGCGAACAACAAAGCCATATAAACGAGGATATATCAAATAGCTGATGATAACTGGCGAAAATAACGTATGTACGTGTTTGCATATATATGTATATGTATGTATATATGTGTGCATATATATATATATATATATATATATATATACACACACACACATATATATGAGTATGTATGTATGCAAAATTCCTCGTGTATCGAGTACTTTCTTCTGCTTTGTAGGCCTTCTCTCACGAACAAGCATAGAGGAACGACAGGCTTCTTTCAGTTACCGTCTACCAAATCCACTCACAAGGCTTTGGTCGGCCTAAGGCTATAGCAGAAGACTCTTGCCAAAAATGCCACGCAGTGGGACTTTGGGCAATCGTCTTCTACAATAAGCCTTCTGAACCCGGAACCATGTGGTTGGGGAAGCAACTTCTTACCACATAGTCACGCCTATGCCTATGTGTGTACGTGCGTGTGTGTGTGTGTGTGTGTGTGTGTGTGTGTGTGTGTGTGTGTGTGTGTGTGTGTGTGTGTGTGTGTGTGTGTGTGTGTGTGTGTGTGTGTGTGTGTGTGTGTGTGTGTGTGTGTGTCTGTGTGTGTCTGTGTGTGTCTGTGTGTGTGTCTGTATGAGTGTGTGCGTGCGCATGTGTGTGTGTCTGTGTCTGTGTGTGTGTGTGTGTGTAATTTTTTTGAAGTAATGTGTATATGTCAATTAGTATGTTGAGTAAAGCACTTCAGACTTTGGGCTACCTGATGTCATCTATGGTTGGGGTATATTTCTGCTACATCTACCTCAGGAATTCCGCAGTGTTATTTCAGATAATAATTATCGATGATGAAGCGAAAGATGGATTTGGCATTAGTCTTGATTCAGCGTTTGCCAAATTCATTTTCCGCTTCATTCATCGGTTATTTCATATTA
>NC_068990.1:44670511-44674339 GCF_001194135.2 Octopus bimaculoides
CATCTTGACATAGCAGGGTCTATCAGGCTAGTATATACATATATACATATATACATACATACATGCATGCATGCATATCTATGAAGATAGATAAATGGATAGGTAGATAGATAGATAGATAGATAGATAGATAGATAGATAGATAGATAGATAGATAGATAGATAGATAGATAGATAGATAGATAGATAGATAGATAGCTATTGCAGATGCTACAAGTTTATCAATATAGTTTCTCTCAGTGAAACTGGATTACTAATTAAACAATTAACAGTATTAAACGCCAATTAGATAAAATTTATTCATTAAATGAGACAAACCAGGTACTGTGGAGTCAATCACAAAGCACTGGTTATTAAAAACTGCAAGGTTTACTGTCTGTTTAATAATATATAAATAAACGATAATAAATATATAAATAATAATAAAAATAAATAATAATAAATAAACTATCTATTCATTCATAGGTTTGTGAATATTGAATAGGAACAATCTGAGAAATTGAAGTTGAAGGCTGAGCTTTATCATTGTAAGCTTAGGTCGTTGACACCAATAACATCTTGGCTATCTTTTTCAAAATATCTCTTATTATTTAGATTGTTCTCTGCGTAAAATTTTCATGATTTATTATCTCTTGTTCTGTCATGAAGTAACTTTAGTTAACCCCTTTGAGTAGGCATATGGTTGTGTGGTTAAGAAGGTCGCTTAGCAACCACATTGTTTCGGGTTCAATCCCACTACGCGGCAAATTGGTAAGTAATATAGCCCGCACCGACCACTAACTTCTGAATGAATTTGCAGACGGAAGCTTTGTGGAAGCCCGTAGAATACACACGTGTTTGTGTGTGTGTATATGTGTGTGTGCGCGTGTAACCATGCGTGTCTTTCAGTCTGTATCTATCCCACCCCCACTGCTTGACAACAAACATCTCCACGTGACTTAGCGGTTCGACAGGAAACATTAAATTAACAAAGGAATAAGAAATTACGTTATGAACTTCATTAGCTTACAGTTGTTTCTGCTATTAGGTGCAAGGTACAAGGTCACACTTTTTGATGGGTGGGGATAATTGATTAGATTTTCACTTTTACTTATTCTTTACGACACCACAAAAATCAATTGGCAATACACATCTTTCTCTCCCTCTCTCTCCTTTTCTCTCTCTTTTTCTCTCCTCCACTCTCTTTCTCTCCCTCTCTCTCTCTCTATCTATATATCTCTGTCTCTCTTTTTCTCTCTCTCTTTCTGACGAAGTGTCATGCTCGAAACGGCTCTTCCCAAGGTGACCAAATTTATTCAACTTTTGAACTATTTATGCTAATCACTCATTCAGACCATCACTCATTCAGACCCTCACTCATTCAGACCATCACTCATTCAGACCATCACTCATTCAGACCATCACTCATTCAGATCATCACTCATTCAGACCATCACTCATTCAGATGTAACTGAATTTGAACATGGCATTTTGTCTGCTGCTCTACAGAGTGGTTGAAAAGAAGATATAAATTCTTTATGTTCGTAAAACGGGTCAATCTATAAAGTATTTTTTGTTTCTTTTTGTACTGCAAATTTATTAAAAATAAATAATTAAAGATTTGGGGTGTTGACCCTATGTTTATGAAATCACAAGACGGTCCCAATCATGCCAGTCTAACTGTTGTATTCCATATTGCCACCAGAACGTCGTCTTTGTCTTCTTTTGTTTTTATTTTATAAACTACAACTAAAACTTTAAAAGATATCAGTTTCCCGTTAAAACTGTCTCTTTTTCAATGTTTTTAAAGTAGAATTATTTTTAGAAGTTTTAAATGTAAAACACTCCCCCCCCCCCTCCAAGAAAAAATAACAAACAAGGATATCCAGTTGCTTATGGTTTTTGTTGTCTTTAAAATATTTACCATCTATTTGTTTAAGAAGCTGACAATTCAACAGAGTGTCTTGTCAGCTGTTTAGCTGGTAACCTCAACAGAGTGTGACGTCATGGGCGCTGCCTGGTGTCTTGAGACAAAACACTTTGTTTTCAGAAACCATGCCAACGATTCTAAATGTGTCCAGTGCAGAAATACATTTCAGCGATGTTGGCAACAGACCACCGGATCATCGATTTCGTTTGTAAAATACAATATCACTATACAGGATGTTATAGGGTGGCGAGCTGGCAGAATCGTTAGCACGCCGGGCAAAATGCCTAGCTGCATTTCGTCCATCTTTACGTTCTGAGTTCAAATTCCGCCGAAGTTGACTTTGCCTTTCATTCTTTCAGGGTCGATAAAATAAGTACCAATTGTGTACTGGGGTCGATGAAATCGACTTTTCCCCTCCCCGATTTTGCTGGCCTTGAGCCAAAATTTGAAACCAATATACAGGTTGTTCATAAATTATCTTTACAACTTCCATAATATATTGTATTTATCAAAGTTGAGTTTGCAAAAATTGTAACTCGTGTGGAAGTATTCTGATGAATAAAACTTATTTGTTTGCCTATGTTTTCTAATAAACTTTGCTGGAATTATTCTTTTTTTCCTTCTTTTTTTCTGAATTTTTGAAATTGCTAAGATAATATATGTTCACCCTGTATAGAGAGAAGAGGGATACAGTCGACTAAAGAGCCTCCGGTGATTTACTGGTTTTGACTATAGATTTTTCTAGTAATTATATATGGCCCTTCTGTATAAATAGTTTCGTGTTCCTCGCGTATTTGGCATTTTAACGGTTTTATCAGGAATGGGAATTACTGCTTTCTTTATCCTTTTCAGGGCCTCGTACATTCATGAGAGGAAAGGAAAATGCCTTGCAGTATTTCTTCCGGCTCGTTATGTTCAGAATTCAAATCCAGTCGAATCAAGGCTACCTTACATCCCTCCGAGGTAGATAAAATAAAATGCCTGACAGATTCTGGGTATGATTTAATCGACTAAACCCCTTCTCGTCGCCCCAAATTTCTAGCCGGGTACTTCTATTAGCCTCACCACAGTCAAAAGCGACCACCGTCTTCCCCTTCCCCTCCCCCATCATCATCAGCAGCAGCAGAAACACTATCATCACTATCATCACCATCACGATCAGAGCCACCAGCAGCTCCATTATTTCCATTATCATCACCAATGTTACTATCGTCAGCATCAACATCAGCACCATCACCAACATTACCACGAATATCACAACCTCCATCAACCATATCATTATCATCATTGGCAGTAGCAACAGCTGCATCACCACGGCTCTCATTTACATTTTGGTATCAGGCCAGCAATTTCGGAGGAAAGGGGTAAATTGATTGCATCGACCCCAGTGCTCTACTGGTACTTAGGCGGCAGTGCATTTGAACTCAGAACATTAAAAACAGACGAAATGCCACTAAGCATTTTGCTCAGCGTGCAAACGAGTCTGCCAGCTCGCAGTCTTAATTAGCATAATATATTACAATCATTATTATATCATCATCATCACCAACCAATTGATCGTCGTCGTCATTAAAGTCATCATCTTATTCGTCATCAACTCAGTCATCATCATCACTAACATCCTCATCATCACTAACATCATCATCATCATCATCATCATCAACCAATTCCTCATCACATCCAGCACCATCAACATGGCCATCAATAGAAGCCATCAGAATCTGTAAAATCATGGCCATCACCCAATATTTGTAACAATCCGAGGGAAGAAGTCAAGGACAGAAGAATTAATCACTCAACACAAGCCGATTGTTAAACTGTAAGAATGGTCACGTGAGGCGGTGGTAGAGGGAAGGTCTTGCTAGTGCTGGTAGTACTGGTAGAGTAGTCATGGCAGTGGTGTTAAGATGGTATCAAGA
>NC_068990.1:44674612-44676553 GCF_001194135.2 Octopus bimaculoides
GCGGTGGTGGTGGTGGTGGTGGTGGTGGTGGTGGTGGTGGTATAGATGGTAGTTGTCGTCGTCGCGGTTGTTGTCGTGGTATTGGTGATAGTGCTAATGGCTGAATCTGACGGTGCTGATGTATTCGGGAACAATGGTAATAAATTGGAAATGGCGATAACGATGTTGCTGTTTAACCCCAAGTCACTACAACTAGGTTTTTCTATCAAAGATCAGCTCGTCGTTTTTCTTTTGCTTTTCCTTTTTACTTTTTTTTTCTTTTTTCAGAACTACATCACTCCACGAGTATTTACCTATTTCTAAAAACTAGCAGTGCCTCTGGTTTGAGGGAGATTTGGCTACTACTACTAGCATGTCGTGCGACTTGGACCTTTCTTCCAACTAGAGTAGATAAGCGTGGCAGTTGTTGTTTAGTCCTAGATAAGACCTGGTTTAGTAGAATCCTTATGAAATGTAATCCAGATAATCCTTTATTTAAAGGGTGTATGTATTACAAGATTACATAGGCTATTGTGTGTGCTTGGTCTCTTTAAAAAAATAAACGATGAAATGTGATTTGAGAAGCATTTGTTTGCTATTTCTAGCAGGTCAGGCGAACACATAGCGATCATTGGTTCGTATATAACTCCCTTGTCTCTAGACTAAATAGGCGTCAGCTCACTACCAAATTACTACTACTGCCAGGACCATCATCAGCCCAATCCTCCCCACCACCACCACCACCACCACCATAGTCAGCAACAACGAAACTAACGCTATCACCATCACATCATCAATAACACCAGCACCAGTAACAGTACCAGAACCAAGACTCTTGCTGCACTTTATCACCATGAGATCTTCCTTTGCTGGAAAAATACTCTTCACTTTGTTCATTTGTTTGCTCATTTATGATAACAAACCGTGGCTGTCACTCACACGTATCATGCATTAGCAAATAGTTTTAGATGCCTACGTAGTCACGATTAGATATAAACACCTACTCGACTCTTCTCAACTTGAACCAGCGGAACATTTAACATGAGACTGCCAGGAGGGTAAAAGGGTTCTGTCAGTACTTGGCCAATACTGGATACAGCTGAGTCGACTGTAGTAACATGAAATGAAGTACCTTAATTAAAGACACAATGTACTATCAGGTCCTGGAATCGAACTCACGTCCTTATGACCGTTTCTCAGCACTCTAACCAGTACGCCATATGTCTTCCCCATCTCTATGGTCTCTTGACTTTTAAGTATATGTTGTTTGGGATAAGACGTTTACGATTTAGTTTGGAAAAACATTATCTATGCTTTTCGCGGATTCTCTGAAACCAGTATGATTAACATGATCAATATTTCTCTTTAGCTCGTTTTAAGTTGGCGGGTTCTGGGGAAAAGCATGAGCAAAAAGGGGCAAAGATACTTATTACTGTTCTACCGGCGGTGGGGGGCATCAGCAGAGTCATAAGGCCTTCTAGAAATAGTAACCCAATCTCATAAATTCACATATTACCGTCCTAAAAACGGACAGGACACATTAGATAGTGTAATCCTTGACATCTCCTTAAAAGACAGTATGGTCACAGATGGTACGCTTTTGATCATAGGCTGGCTCAATCAGGAATGCACTGGATCTAACCAACAACATAGGCTGAGAGATTTTTTTCTTTTTGAAAGAACTGATGTTATGGGCAGGAAGACCAAGTGAACGTTGTTAGTAAGGGGCCTCGCGTGGGAACACAGTATGACTGATGAGATGAGGAAAGACAAGTGGATTCAGGAGAACTTGATCTTGGTGCAACAGGAAGACTAATTTTTGTAATTAGCTTTTTGATGTTTTACTCATTAATTACGTTAACGCTAATGAGGCCAATTTTATAACATGCTACTTCAGAATAATTATTTTTCTTTCAGTGCGTGCATATATATATATATATATATATATATATATATATATAT
>NC_068990.1:44676620-44677450 GCF_001194135.2 Octopus bimaculoides
AATGTATATGTGCCTCGAAGTCCGTCTATGTGTGTTTATCTCTCCATTGCTTTTCTTTTCTCTCTCTCTCACTCTCTCTCTTTCTTTCTTCCTCTTTCTCTCTCTCTCTCTCTCTCTCTCTCTCTCTCCTTATCTCTCGCTCTGTATATATAAATATGTATACATGTGCATATATACACATACATAAATACACAAATATACATGTATATTATGTATATATATATATATGTGTGTGTATGTGTGTGTGTGTGTGTATTTATATATATATAAACATATGTATACATAGTCTTTTATTATTTTACTTGTGTCAGTCATTTGACTGTGGCCATGCTGTAGCACTGCCTTTAGTCGAGAAAATCGACCCCAGGACTTATTCTTTGTAAGCCTAGTACTTATCCTATCGGCCCCTTTTGCCGAACCGCTAGGCACGAGTACGTTAACACACCAGCATCGGTTGTCAAACGACGTTGTGAGGGGCCAAACACAGACACACAAACATATACACACACACATACATATATATATATATACATATATGCGACTTGCGTCTTTCAATTTCCGTCTACCAAATCCACTCAGAAAGCTTTAGTCGGCCCGAGGCTATAGTAGAAGACACTTGCCCAAGGTGCTACGCAGTGGGACTGAGCCCATAACCATGTGGCTGGTAGGCAAGCTACTTACCACACAGCCACTCCTACTAGAGTGTGTGCTTGATAACAGAAATGTGTACCTGCACGTTCTTGTATTAACATTAACATATTGTATTAACATATGTGTATATATATATGTTATTAACATGTGTGTGTGTGTGTGTGTTTGTGTGTGTGTGT
>NC_068990.1:44678191-44680503 GCF_001194135.2 Octopus bimaculoides
TGTGTGTGTGTGTGTGTGTGTGTGTGTGTGTGTGTGTGTGTGTGTGTTATAGCACTAGAGTGTGTGCTTGATAGCAGAAATGTGTGCCTGCACGTTCTTGTATTAACATTAAAATTCTTGCTGTCAATATACGTATATGTGCATAACTGTATGTGTATATGTATAAACATATAAACATGTGTACGTCTGAATTTATGTCTGTATATGACTGTGTAATTGTTTGATCGTGTTCACCGTATATATGCTTGCATGTGTCTGTATGTGAGAAACTTTGTATGCATGCGTTTATTTGATTTCCTATCTCTGTCTGATTGTGTGCATGTGTCTGTGTAAGTGCATGTATTTATATTTGAATTTGTACTGACTGCCTTTATCTGTGTATGTTTCTATGTATGTATTTGAGTATGTATTTTGTTTATACGTATCGATGTGTGCATTTGTGGTGTGTGTATTTGTGTGTATATGCGTGTATTTGTGTGTCTAGGTGTGTATTTGTGTGCATGTCTCTTTATTCTCTTTGTTTTTATCATTCTCACCTCCAGCTAAAAGTTCACAGAATAGAGCATTAAAGTGCAAAACAGCATTTTTCAAACGGATCATTCACGTAGTGATAATTAAATTGCCTTGGAGAAATTATTTGGTTTTAAACTGAAGCAAGCACTGAATTTTCGAAGTGTCTGTGTAGCAAAAATTACTTCCTAGCAGCATTCTACAGAGACCGAAGTTGAAATTAAAATAACTACTGGTCTATACCGAGATAAATGTTATTTGTAATACTCATATAAATCTAGATAAATTTAGATTTGTGTTGGAAAATGATAATGTGAAACTATTCTTTACCAAACATACAGACCACTAGATACGTCACAATATATCTAGCATCCTTTGTCATTACAAAACTCACAATAGTGTACTGATTATCGACATAGCAAATAAATGTAATGTTATACAGAAGTGTGCTGGAAATCTAAAGAAATATATCAACCAAACTGTTGAATTAAAAACGTAAGTCTTTCGTTGATCAATGTCTACCATGCATCAGCACAGCTTCGGGAAAGCTTGGGTAAGATTTTTTTCCAAGCGAACTAGCAGTTACTTTTGCATGCAAGTCTCTTCGCACCGCGACATGAATGTTTATCCAACAGTAAGACCGTCGATACAGCTTGGTATTAGTATTGTTGTAGGTGTTTCTGTCAAACACCAAGGCAGATACCATCAGACACAGTGCGATCTTAGTGCATGGGCACACAGTGCAGTTGCCCGGGAGCTTCGTGTGTCTGGAAGCCCAATTTTAATCAATGTCTATTCTGGCTTTCTGTCAAAAATAAATATGTTAGAACCCTGTGCACCAATTTACCCGGAGCCTATAATGATACCAAGACGTCCCTGTTGAGGCATATCTCTCGATCCTCCTCTAACTGTTTCGTCAATACGCCACCCTGGATTGGTATATCTTTTTTTATCTTCCATTGACGTCGGTGGGATTTGAACTCAAAGAGCGGATAATCGGTGCAAATACCGCGAGGCATTCTATACAATGCACTAACAAACGCACTGTTCCAACCAATTTGCTACTTCTTAAAGAATGTGATTATCATCCCCACTTGTAATTGATAGAACTGGAGTTATTATGCACCACACTTTCTGTAATGACATTGACAGATTGCCTTTGAGGATAGACAGAGGAACGTTCCAGAAAAATAGAAATACCAGGGCCTTTAAATATTGTTTGGGTATTTTCACACAACATTGAAACTTGAGCATTTTTTGTTAAACTTTAAACATCAGTCTCAAACTCTTTCATATATTTTCAGAGATATACCAGTTGTGCATGTCCCTTAGTGGCTGATATGTGCATCTCTGATCACGAGCAGAAGTAGTGGGGGAGTATCATAGCCATGTGTTGAAAGGAATTCTTTGGAGTTTGAATAATTTAGCTTTGGGAACATGGGTGTTTCGTTCAAAATCCTTAAACAACCCTTATCCAGGGACCTTTTGAGCAGGATGGGCTACTTGACCTGAAGAAAATTTTAACTGGGCCCCACCTGCAAGGTCATGCACTGTTTATCTTGGTATCAGATCACCATGTCACACACATATAGTTGTGATGCATGTGCCTGGTGTACCCTTATGAGACGGGTAGTCATGATGGGTATACTGCGCTTCGTATATTTTACCCCAGTGTCATTTTGATGGCATACACTACTCTCTCACTCAATAATAATAGTGATAATAAATAGTAAAAGTAGTAGCAGCAGCAGCAGCAGCAGCAGCAGTAGTAGTAGTAGTAGTAGTAGTAGTAGTAGTAGTAG
>NC_068990.1:44680858-44681852 GCF_001194135.2 Octopus bimaculoides
CGGTTTTCCAACGGCTTATCTGTTTTTTGTTTTTTTGCTTTTTTTTGTCACGGATGGGACGTTTGTTAGCGGGCATTGATTGTTGTCGCTTGCTCATTTTAGCGAGAGGATAACTACAGTCATCCGAAAAGCCATAAGAAGAGAAGGGCTAGACATACAACTAGCCCACTCCGGCCCCTCTCTGAGAAGACACTTCGCAAAGAAACGAACAAGGAACAATAATCAATGCACACTAACAAACTGTCCCATCCGTGACACAGATTTATGCCAACGGATAAATGTTGTGTTTAGAATACAATGTGACAAATGCAACAAGTTCTATGTGGGTAGCACAACAAGACCATTACACGTCCGCATCGAATAACTTCTGAATATGAGAGCCTTCTCCTTCAGAAAACATCTAGACAGATGCCAGAACACCGGCAAAAGCATAACAGTTACAATTGAGGCCAAGGGAGAAAATATGGGTAATTTAAGAATTAAGAAAGCTATACTCATACACAGACTAGGGCCCCAAATTAACAACAGGTTGGAGGTTGGTAATCAATGTTATTTAGCTACATCTGGATGCGTGTAGGTTCATTTTTGAAAACATGCTCATGTATTGTTTATAACAAAAAAAAAGAGAAAAAAAGAAGGGAAAAAACCGAAGCTGCACGTATAACACATAACTTAGAAGCAGCGCTACGGATGTGCTAGCATACACGAGATTGAGACATAGCCGACCTCACGCACTTCTCATGAAGAATTCCGGAAGGAGCTTCGTGTGACCACTGCTAACACACTTCCGAAAAAAAAAACAAAGAAAAGCCGTTGGAAAACCGATTATAGCAACGACTCCATCAATTCCTAGGGATATCTGACGAAGGAATTTTTATTCCGAAATATCATATCAGACTATGGATGATTAAATTACAACAGTTATTATAGTCCATTGTTTGTATTATAGTGCATTGTTGTGTCATTCAAAACATTTTATATATACATACATATA
>NC_068990.1:44683574-44685398 GCF_001194135.2 Octopus bimaculoides
GGTAGAGTTAGAAGTAGTTGGTAATGATGTTTTAGGCGGTAGTTATGAAAATGGTACGAATTGTGTTAGAAGTGATACTACTACCGTGTTAGCAGTGGTGGATCTTATCGGTTTGGCTGCCAGCATCAATTCTGTTGGAATTGATTTCATATTCAGTGTAATGATACACTTTTATAGACTAATTAATGACGGGAAAGTAATTTTCGCTATAAATCAATAAAGAGTTATTAGTAATTAAAGCTTGAAAGTATTGGTAATTTTAGCCGATCGTAAGCCACAGACACATTCATGCCTGTTTCGATAGTAAGAAACGGAATATGAGAACTCTTTTGTCTCTCAACGTGCCTGTTGCTATAGTAACAAGCAAATCCGTGCAATCTTTGACAAGTCTTTTATCTACGAGGAAGAACGTGACAAATTTGACACTGTATTCTGTGTAATTATGGCAGTAAGCTCCAGTAACTTCGCTTCTATTATGGAAACATTGAAAACCGCAGATATTTAAAAAATTAAAACCGAAAGTTATATGTTTGTTTTTTTAAGCATATTTTGTTCGCTTTTATTTTCATATATAACATAAACATGTACATCTTTTGGAACATTGTCATTTTATAAGATTTTGCTGGCAAATTTTTAAATTAACATAAACATTTATTTATATGAAAGAAAATTACCGCGGAACTTTCATCGAATTCTTCTGAATCTTTCTGTTAAAAATTAGAATGTGTTTATCGCATGTAACGTGTTGTTTATTACATTTGCATTAAACGCATATTGAATGCTTAAATGTTTGTTTAATCGCTTCGTTTTGTTATTGAGCATTGAAGTGGTTGTGTTGTGCGCTAAAAATAACAGCTAAATAAGATTTTTTGGATAAATCTTTTAAATTAACATAAACATTTATTTATTTACATGAAAGAAAATTACCGGAGACACAATACGTGTTGTTTACGTATATTAACAACACGTGCTATTTTCAGGATATTGACAACATTGAGGATATTGACGATATTGGGGTTGTTGTTCCGGTGGCAATGGTAGTGGTAATGGTGGTGCTGCTGCTACTGCTGCTGCTGCTGCTACTGTGGCTGCATACTGCTGCTGTTGCTGCTGCTGCTGCTGGTGATACTATGTTAATGATGTGTTAGTGATGCTTTTTGTAGATGTTCATACCGTTTAGATCTGCTCCAGACATAATCGTCAGGTACATCCTTCTTTCTATGTCACATGATTACATATTGGTTCCTTTCCAGGATGATGTGATAACAGCTATTGCTTTGTTGTTGTTTAACCATAAGTCAATATTGATTGGGCATACCAATTACTAAAGTGCATTCGATTCACTACTATTCTGACATTATATTTTCCTTCAGCTATTGCAATCTAGGTCTACATTATACAATCTGGTCAGTTTTCAAAGACAGTTGTAATGCCAGTTAATGAAGATTTGGCTATTTCTAGCATTAAAAATTCATTTCAACTCTTCAGCATGATATTCAAAATTATAAATCTGAAAATACATTTGACCATGCGACATCAAATATCACATAAGAAAAATCAGCTGATTTTTCTTAGGTGATATTTTATGTCGCATGGTCAAATGTACATGGGTTTATTAGCATTTTCAGATTTATAATTTTGAATATCATGCTGAAGAGTTGAAATGAATTTTTATAAAATTCTAATCACGAAACGTTGTACATGATTAACTAACGGCAGGTTTGTTTTCGTTTATTTTTCCTCTGTTATTCTATGTGTGCCATGAATATCGCTATCCGTTGGAGACTTAATTGTAGTTAGAATTAGTGGTTTTTAACTGCTATT
>NC_068990.1:44686444-44693713 GCF_001194135.2 Octopus bimaculoides
TATATATATATATATATATATATATATATATATTCAAGTATGTATTTATGTAATTGCGTATACTGCATACTCTGGAGGGAATTGTTATATTCTCGGGAAATTATGAAGGTATAGCAACCAAATAATCGATATTTCGACCTAGCACCGTCTTTCGGTGCATTTTGTTTCATTTATTCTCGTACAGTGACATAACGTATATACAAATGTGTGTGTGCGCGCGCGTATGTGCGCGAATGTCTCTGTGTGTGTGTTTATGTATATGTGTGTGTATACATATATATGTGTGTGTATATATATATATATATATATATATATATAGATATATATATGTACACACACACACACTCATATATGTGTGGGGGTGTATAGGTGGGGTATGCGTGTGTGTATGTATGTATTAATCTGTGTTAATTTCAAAGATATCTGATCTGGTGATCTGGTGCTTGAAGATTTGTCAATTAAATATAGAAGAATTATGCACTGCACCAAGAGATCGTATTGCTAAGTGCACCGAAAATAAACAAAATTCTCACACAGGACTATCAACATAATAAATTATTTAGCTTTACACCTGCTGATCCCTTTGGAGGTTATAACACCAAAGTTGACCTAGAATTAACCTAGAAATATATTCCCATATAGGGTTAATTGTATCATAGGTTCTAAGGCTGCCCAAATAATTTCTCTTACCAAGTGTACACTATCAGGTTATCTATTCTAGATGATTAACTACATATGTAGATAAATAGATAGATAGATAGATAGATAGATAGATAGATAGATAGATAATTAACTATCTAGAATAATAGTATATGTATATGTAAATATAAATGTATATATCTGTTAATATGTGAGTGTGTGTGTGTGTGTGTGTGTGTGTGTGTGTGTGTGTGTGTGTGTGTGTGTGTGTGTGTGTGTGTGTGTGTGTGTGTGAAGAATGTGAGGTTTAATAGAATCAGGAAAACAACTCGGAAATTTTGAGGGATATTTAGTTACAGCCACTAAAGTTATGTATTCAAATACCGGCGATGACAAATGCACCCTCATCAAGTAAGCTCAAAACGTCTGGCCTAATGTCACAATTGGAAATCTGTATATATAATACAGGCTGACTATGAGAACGTGAATGTTAGTAATTAAATCGAATTTGAGTGGAATCCCAATAGGTCGGAATCATTTTCTATTTCTTGTTATACCCACTTCTTACATATCTGAATGTTTAACCCTCCCACATAAAAAGTTTTGATCAAGGAGAAAATTTTCTTAACCTAGAGAATAAATTGTAATCAATTTGCAGAAAACATAAACTGAAGCAAAGACATTATGCATAGGAAAGTATATTTTTTACTTGTCGATAAATTTGTTTCGCTGTGACATTTTCGATGTCAGATATATTACGAAAAATAATGGATGCCATTCAGTCCAGACACGAACGCGGTGTTCTATAGATTTTGCTGGACATTCATATAAATATGATAATATGATTTATGCGTTCATATATATATATATGAGCTTGTACAATAATTGCATTCAAACAAGTGAATCTTAAAGTGTGTGCATTCATACAAAGAAAACTGTACGAGGTACACGCCTATACAAGTATGCCTTGTATGTGTTCATACAAATGAATTACTACGATGTATGTTAATACGTTATTTATATTCCTGCTGCCAGGTTTTCATCTATGAAAGCAATATAGCTCGTTGTATTTCAACACACAACTATAATTAAATATGTGTCACCGTTGAGCTCTTGCAACTAATAACTCATAGACTTTTAACTACTAGCGAAAGCCATCTTGTCATTGTAGTATAGGTATTGTATTGCTGGTCTGCAATCTATGTCACTGCTACTACCTTTCTTGCAGCTTCTATATCAAGGAACTACAACTGCTTATTAATATAAGATATAGCAGCAAATGCAGTTATTTAAAAAAAAGAATTGAAAAGCAAGAACATACTAAAATCGGTGAAATATCAACGAAGATTGAAAGAAACAAAATTCCACAAAGTTTTTGTGTGTCTATGTAACTGAATCTGTATGATGTGTGCGTTCATATAAATGATTTAGTATGACATGTACACTCATGTAAATAAGTTCTTGCATTCAGTCATACAAGTGACCCTACATTTTGTGTGCACCAACACAAGTGAATCTGCATTTTTTGTATGTATTTGACTGTACTTGCGTGTGTACCTGCTTGTGTGCATGTGTGTGTGTGTGTCCATGTATGTACCTATAAATGAATATACGTGCTTTTTCGTACATGTGACTCTATGTAATTGTAAACGTCTTATATATCGATAGTTTGCCTATTTATCACACCTTCTCCTTCTCCACGTCTAACCTATCAAGTGTAGTCCTCATTCTGTTCACACTTCCCCCACCACCCGGGTGTTTAGTTAGAAATATGTCCACATCCAAAACTGTCTTATTACTCCTTTGCACCTGATTACACTAATTACACATAATCCAACCTATGAATAAGATCATTAGTAACGATTAACAATCGCTCTTGACACTTAGCTTTTTAACGCCATCCTATTCAATAACCTTCAGACATGTTTCTGTATTCTCAACTGTCATCATTTTACTCATCTACTTACAGTCAGACATTTTTAAATGTCTATGATGGACTCTCCCATCGAAGATAGCGTATGAGTGTTCAGCTTTTGGCGAACGACCTGCACAAAATTATTTGTTTATAGTGATTAAATGTTCGTGCTGTACATTAGCTCACTCACTCCTTGAAATCGACGTTGTTAGAACAGGTGCACGCTGTACCACACATCAGGTGTCGAAGTGATGGCAGAGTAACGTGAGATGAAGTGTTTTATTCAAGATCACAACACAGTACTCGATCTAGGGATTGAAACCACGCGATCGTTAGTGTAACACCCTAACTACCAGGTCATGCATATATATATATTTCTTGTTTCAGTCATTAGACTGAGGTTATGCTCTCTTTTGGCGAACCTCTAAGCTTGGGAGACATAAATACACCAAAACCAGTTGTCGAGCGATGGTTAGGGACAAGGACAAAGAAACGCACAAACACACACATATGTATACACACACACACTACGGACTTTTTTCAGTTTTCGTCTACCAAATCCTCGTGAGTGGATTTGGTCGGCCTGGGGCTATAGTAGAAGACACTTGCCCTACTATAGCCTCAAGCTGACCAAAGCCCTGTGAGTGGATTTAGTGGATTGAAACTGAAAGAATCCCGTCGTATATATACATGTGAGTGCGCACACACATATATATATATATATATATATGTGTGTGTGTGTGTGTGTGCATGCATTGAGACATACATACGTTCAGTTTGTCATAAACACTTATACGAAGTTTACCATTGGTGAAAATTCGAAGTCGCTATTAACTATTTCTTTTTGAATATCGATTATATATTTTAGATATATTTAATGAGTAAATTTGCAGTTAATGTTTAAATGTCACTATTTATAATCATGCTTACACTCACATTATGTGTATTTGTTGTATTGCCGCAATATGTAAATATTCTATATAGATGAATGGTGGGATAAGTTGCAAAACTCGACGTTGACTGGCAGGATTTGAACTCGGTCACTAATCACCCAAATTAATCATTACTCGGTTCGTTACCATCTGTACCACTCGTACATAGCCGATAATAATCTCGCAATAAATTGTATTAAGATTATAGTAACAACGTTTTCAAATTTTGGCACAATGACAGCAATTTTTGCGAGTCAGAGATCGTTGCATGATTATATTTCATGATTTAAGTTTGCATGTTTTCGAAATAACTGAGGATTGATGCTAGACAAAGTTTCACAAAGAGAATTAATAAAGTTCGGTGATTAGTTATCATTCGTAGTGTTCGTGCAACCTTTTGCAAGAAGCAAATCGTTTCCATAAATGTTTCCCCAGCGCAGCATGACAAGTGAGATTTCCAAGCAAGGAGACATCATTATATTCACCAATACATAATTACAACTGTCGTGTCACTGAAGTACTTCACTGGCTGTTATAGTCACTTCGTTCTGACAACTCTACCAATTCGCCGTGTAGGGGTGAATACGTTAACCGATTACCTAGTTCGAATGTTTGCGACAGAGTGGACTCTGTTAAAGGCCACCAAAATTCAAGCTGAAGAGTTGTCAAACAGGGCGACGGGCGATGTCTGTTACTGAAGACTAAGAACGGTACCACTGTCAGGTTTTCGCAAAAGATACGTCTACTGAATTTCATATACAAGTTTTGGGCCGACTCAAGGTTTTACTAAAAAGAAATCACTTGCTGAAGATGCCGCCCATTGAGACGAGGTGAACGTCTTGACAACTCAGCAATACCTTAGTAATTTTTTTCAGTTAGGAGATCGAATCGCGACCTGCCTCGATAAGTAAATTCCTTTTAAAATACAATACATGTAGAGGACCTTGAAGAACAGCATGATGGAATTTTACGACAAATTGTTTTTGTTTTTTTTTCTGGTGGTGGATTTCACCTATCCATTCCTAAAATAAAATACTGCTTTGTTTTGTTCATCGGCCCAGGATGAATTGAAGTGTCCAAGTGTAAATATCTTCCATCAATTATTCCGTCTCGTTCACACCTTTTCCTGCAGAAACGATAATGAAGAGACACTTTCACTTACTAAAGTAATTTTCGATAACAAATGAAATGGCTGGGATGAAATGGAAGGGAGAATTGTGAGGTGAAGGGGTGAGGGGTGAGTGAATGAGGACATATATTAAAAGGTAAAGAGAGGGAGGGTGAGAGAGTGATATTTAAAAGAGTTAACATCAGAGAGAAAAGTTGCAGGAGGAGGCGGATAAAAAAAAGCGATATATTAGAAAACAAATAGATAGAAATGAAATAAGAGTCGAAATATAGCTGGGAGGAGATACTAAGGAAATGGAGTCGAAAGCAGAAACAGACGGAGGAGTGGATTAGGAAGGGGGAGGAGGAGGAGAAAGGGGAGAGGAAGAGGAAGAAGAAGAGGAATGAGAAGAGGAATGAGAAGAGGAATAAGAGGAAGAGGAAAGAGAAGGGAGGAAAAAGAGGAAAAGAAAGAGGAAGAGAGGAGAAAGAGAAAGATGAAGAGGAAGGGGACTGGGAAGAAGAGGAAGGGGGCTGGGAAGAAGAAGAAGGGGAAGGGAGGACAAAGAGGAAAAGAAAGAGGAAGAGGAGGAAAAGGAAGAAGAGGAGAAAGAGGAAGAGGAATGGAAGGAAAAGAAAAATGAGGAAGCGGAAGAGGGGAGAAATAGGAAGATGAAGAGGGGAGAAAGAGGAAGAGGAAGATGATGAAGATGAAGTGGAAGATGATGAAGAGGATGAAGAGGGGAAAAGAGCAAGAGGAAGATGAGGAAGAGAAAGTGGAGGAAGATGAAGTGGAGGAAGATGAAGTGGAGGAAGATGAAGAGGAGGAAGATGAAGGGGAAGAGAAAAAGAGAAAGAAGAGAAAGAAGAGAAAGAAGAGAAAGAAGAGAAAGAAGAGAAAGAAGAGAAAGAAGAGAAAGAAGAGGATGAAAGGCAAAGTCGACCTCAGCGGAATCTGAACTTAGAACATAGAGTCGGAAGGAAAGCCACCAAGCATTTTGTCCGGCTTACTTAACGATTCTGGTAGCTCACATCTTAGGGAGGTCATAAACAATAGTTGGGCGAACATAGAAGAGAAGAAACGATGAATGGGAGATGAGAAGAAATGAAGGGAGATGAAGGGGAAATGAGGGGGAGGAAGAGAGATGAAGGGGAAATGGGGGAGACGAAGAAAGATGAAAGGAAGATAAAGAGAGATGTGTGAAGATGAAAGGAGGACGATAAGAGATGACTGGGGATGATAAACGGGAGAAAAACAGGATTTCGTATAAAGCAATGTATAATTTCCATCAGTAAGAGTGAAAATAAATCAGAACACAATAATGTAAGTCACAACATTCACTATTTTATTTTATATTACTGGTCACTGATAAATAATTAAGATCTCATTAGCAAACATAATTAACAAGCAATCACGTTATAGAACAATATAATTATAATAGACTTTGGTAGATCTGAAAATGTCAAGGGTTATACGTGTGCAAAAACTGGACTGATGTCAACAATAGTATACAGAAATTGGAGTGTGTTTGCTTACTTTCGAATGTGCATATAAGTATGCGGATGTGTATATGCATAAATTATGTGGGTGAGAATTAGTAGTAAAGCCTTATATGTATAGTTTCAGGGTATTCTTCTTCAGGGTGGAGCCATGTAGCTGCAAGTGTTGTGTAATAAAGTGTTTTTATAATATGCAAAGAAATGTCTTTTATTGGCTGACCAGGAAAAAAGGAATTTCTTGGGAGGGAAATGTGGTAAAATATGAACAGGCAGAAGATGAAAAAAAGGAGAAAGCAGATATTTAAAGCAGTGTTTCTCAGCCATTTTTTTTTAACGTACGGACCCCTTTAATCCCTATTTTACTCAAATGGACACTCCTAGTCATTCGATGTTTTAGAAAATCATATTTTTATAAATATTATTAGGAATTGTACACAAAAATATTGTTAAAATATTTTATGAATTGTATAACAAATTTAATGCAGATAATTTAAACAAAATCTTATATATGCCCCCCAAGAGCCATGTTGATCTCGATTGAAAACCACTGATTTAAAGGGTGGGAATAGAAAGAAAAGGGTGTAATGACGTTTTCTTAGTTTGACGTTGAAACTAGTTGGGTGGTAACTGCTAAATTAGTTGCATTTAGTGAGAGAAATTATGGATTGCTTATATGTTATTGATAACATTCGTTGGCGAATCTTTGTATCAATAGACGAAGGAGTTAGATTTGTATTAGAGTACAGATGACAGAGACGTTACAGAAAGAACACATTCAGTGATTTGTATTTTTATGAATCTAGTCAGTTGGTTTTTTCTAATTTGGTTATGTTTAGTGTAAGAAATTAGTGACTAATTTTATGCTACAGTCGAGTTTCATTGAAGAATGCATGCAAATACATATGCGACAGGTTACAATTTTTATCGGAGCTCAGGTCAAAAATATTTCAAATTCAGTGGTTTCGATTAAAAGGTTGTCTCTAATTGCATATATATACACGTGTGTGTATGTGTGTGTGTGTATGTGTGTGTGTGTATGTGTAGGTAAAAATAATATATTTGGATAGAAAAATGTTCACAGAACCGCCCATGACGTTTCAAACACACGTATATCGTATGGCATGGTCGCTTGAATTTCGACAGATTTGCAGTTCGATTCCCATGACCCGATGTGTG
>NC_068990.1:44693816-44695737 GCF_001194135.2 Octopus bimaculoides
TTATGTTTCATTCCGTTACTTCCTCTATAGAGTTGCTTTTCATTTCTCTCCTTTACTAATTTTATAGCTACTTTGTAATAAAAATATTATAATTACGCATTAAACCTCTTAAATATATATATATATATAAAATTTTCTACGTAATTATTGTAACACTTCACTTTAAATTTATATACAAATGTATTTACTGCGTACAAAAGAAATAGCTTGTTTAAATTATTTCACTTACATAAATATAAGTAGCTGTTCTCATGTGATAGTAAATTATGCTTGAATTTAAATTTGTTCCATGTTCTTACGTCTTATAAGGAAAAACGGCTTTACTTCTAAATCCACCAACTTTTAACACATTCATGAATTTCCTCCTTTCATTCCTGTTCTTCGCGCCTACATTTTCACAACAAAATATAATTTCTAAGGTCTTTCTCCATTAACTCCGACTATGTTATTTTGAAACCTGAAATATTTCTCAAATTGTAAACGTTAACTGCACGTACGCACACGTACATGTGTGTGTGTGTGTGTGTGCGTGTGTGTATGTTCAGAGAAGAAGAGAGGGACCGAGAAAGTGATAGGTGATATAGAGAGAGAGGAGTGATAGAGACAGGGTGAGGTAGAGATAAATTTTTAATTCTCATATATGTGCACGTGTTTGCATGCATATTACTATAGTGATGTGTGTGTGTAATGTCTGACGTCATAAGAATTTAGAAACATCGAAAGCGTAAAATAATTTTTCGTTCTTATTATTTTGGGGTAGGGGGGGCAGTGATTCTCGAAGCAGATAAAGCTGAAAATAGTAACGAGTAAATATTGAGTTTTAAAAAACTATCTGCACAGAAAAATCGAAGACTTCTTATTTACAGCTTTATCTGCTTCGGGAGTCAACATTCCCAAAAAGATATATATGTGTGTATGTAAACGTATGTATGTATTAATAAATGCATATATACATACATGCATGTGTGCGTGCGCGTGTGTGTGTTCATACCTACATAGGTGATATTAGAAATTACGATCACGTCATGAGAAACTGCGCCTTTCGAATTGCTTTGACACCTTTGATAATGTTAAATCTCCTGTGGATCTTTAACAGTAGTTAAGTCTCGTGATGTAAAACACCTTTAGGGCAACACACGAAGGACACTAAGTACAAGAACCGTCTCAGTCAACCATTATCTACTTTGTGTGTGTGTGTGTGTGTGTGTGTGTGCGCGCGTGCGTACGTGCGTTGTTGGTGTTGTTGTTGTTCTTGTTGTTGCAGCTGCTGGTGTAGTTGTCTAAAAAAAGTGTCAGCATATACCAGCACTCATATATTGGTTGAGTAGTGGGGAGGGGCGGTATTATTACTAATAAAATACAATATTATATTCTTATATCAATCACTTCCCCTGTTGGTTTCATACCAGGAGTTGAGATAACATCAACAATCGTCAGAAAGGGCTAAAAGGAAAAGTACCTTTTACCACTATGGAATTATATGACCGATACTCTACGTAGAATATGCTAACTCCATCCAATGAGATAAGAAATTACTTTTCATTTCAGTTCTTTTTTTTATTATTATTGCAGAGATTATTTCAACTCTTGGATGAAACTGATTGGTAATATGGCTGATACGGGAATACAACACTATTATTGTTGTTGTTCTTCTTTTTTGTTAATGTTATAAAATTTTTATTTTATCATTAATAATAATAATATACGCATGTATGTGTATATAGTTAGGTAAAAATATATACATATATTTATATGTGTATGCATATATATATGCATATGTATGTGTACATATACTGATAGATAGATAGATAGATAGATAGATAGATAGATAGATAGATATGTATTTATACGTATATAAATATATGTATATGTGCGTGTATATATATGTGCGCGTGTATGATTGTATAGGTGTGTACGTCAA
>NC_068990.1:44696444-44707888 GCF_001194135.2 Octopus bimaculoides
TATATATATATATATATATATATATACATATATACATACATATATATATATACATATATACATACATACATATATAAATATATATATAAACATATGCATATGCATATATGCATATTTATTATGTGTATATATATATAAATATACACATTTTATTATGTATCTATATATAGGTGTGTGTGTATATATACATAATGAATATGTGTGTATGTGTGTGTATATATATATGTATATATATATATATATACAAACATCTGCATCCGCATATATACAGACACACACAAAAGAATATAATCATAAATATGTGTGTTTATGTATATGCATTTGTGTGTGTGCGTGTGTGCGTGCGTGCGTGTGTGCGTGCGTGTGTGCGTGCGTGCGTGTGTGCGTGCGTGCGTGTGTGTATGGGTGTGTGTGTGCGCGTGTCTGTGTGTGTGAGATAAATCTGAAGTCATATACATCATTTTGGGTCTTGGCAGAATAGCGCCTCAGACAAAATGCTTAACATTTTTCTGGTATTTTATGCTCTCAATTCAAATCCCGCCGAAGTCATCTTTGCTCGTACATCCCTCCCCGGTTTCAGCCATGTTTTGGGAAACGATGTAATCGATTTACCCCCTTCCACGAATTTACTAGCCTTGTGCCAAAACTTGAAATCATTATTGTTGTTGTTGTTGTTGTTTTTGTTCTTGTTCCTTATCTTGTTGTTCCTGTTGCTGTTGTTGTTGAGTGAGAGAGCTGCGCATGCCATCAAAGTGACACTGGGGTCAACATAACATATACGAAGGTCAACAAATACCCGTCTGATGATAAGGGTACATCAGGCACATGCATCACAACCGTATGTGCGCCACATAACTTTTTTATTAAAATAAATAGCAGATGAACTTACAGGTGGGGCCCAATTAGAATTTTCTTCATGTTGTGTAGCCCATCCTGCTCAAAATGTCCCGGAATAAGGTTTGTTTAAGGATGTTAAACAAAACGCCCATGTTTCCAGTGATGAATTATTCAAACTCCTAAGAATTCCTCTCAACATGGCTATGATGCTCCCCTCCTACTTTTGCTCGTGATCAGCCATCAAGGGACAAGCAAATCTGTGGTCCTGGGCAAAATATTTGTTATAGCCCTTCTTTTACATCAAGACAAAACATTTACATGATAACAGTTAAGATCAGAAGCCATGAAAGCCACTGCTCGGTATTGCCTCAGGGTATATCATATGTTTGGCTTTTGCTTTGTGCTTGTACAAGTCTCACCCAGAGACCTCAAGAGACAAGTTAGAAGTTCGAGTTGGTGCTATGACTAGGGTGCCATGTGTTTAGTCTTGCATAGAGTATTGTTCTAGACAATGTCTTTCAAGACATAAGCAAATTAAAAGTTTGTTTTAAAAGTAATTTAAAATTATCATTATCATTATTATTATTATTATTATTATTATTATTATTATTATTATTATTATTATTATTATTATTATTATTATTATTATTATTATATGTTTGGCTTTTGCTATGTATTGAGTCCAATACACGTATTGACACGTTGACTCCAAATCCAGAAACCTCGAGAGACAAATTCAAGTTGGTATTATGACTAAGGTGCTATACTTTTGGTTTTGCATAGAGTATTGTTCTAGAGAATGTCTGTGAAAACAAGAAAATTATTATTACCTTTATTATTTATTATGGTTATTATTATTATTATTATTATTATTATTATTATTATTATTATTATTATTATTATTATTATTATTATTTCATGAGAAGTTTATAAACTTTTAATGAATTTGGAGAAAAGCAATAGAATATTACAAATAGATGTCTATTGTATGTATGCAAGTATGTGTGTTTGTTTGTGTGTGTGCGTGTGTGTGTGTGTGTGTGTGTATGTATGTGTGTGTGTGTGTGCGTATGAATGGTTATGACAGCGTGTATGCATAACACTACTCCATTCGATGTATGCCATCATCGAAAAAAGATTCACGTAAATATAGAAAAATCCTACAAGTGCAAAATACAGGAAAGTTTGCTCATAGAAATGGAATCTACAAAATTGTGCCACGAGCTGCTCATATTTACAAGTTGATTTTTAAATCATTCTAGATGAAAATCGATTTCCTTCGCATTCAGCTTGCAATGTCATACTGTATACTGTCCAACGTATCACGTCTTGTATTCATAATGTAGATAGGTACTTGAAATATTTACACCTTTAACTAAATATTTACGTTTAGATATGAATGTCTATATGTATGAATGTAAATATTATGAATGTAAATATTATGTATGTATGTGTGTGTGCATAATGTATATATATATATATATTCAATCTGTATATATATGAGTGTGTATGTGTAATAATGTTATATGAGTATATACATGTACGTATATATGTGTGTGTGTGTGTGTGTGTATGAATGTATAGATGCACAGAGACTTACGCACGTACATGTAGACAGGTGTGAGTGCGTGTGTACGTGTGTGTGTCTGTATGTATATGTATATATATATATATATGTATGTGTGTATATATATATATATATATATATATATATATATATAAACACACATATATATGTATGCGTGTTATGTTTATATAGATTTCTGTGTGTATATTATGTATGTATACTCGCACATAATACATATATACATACACACACACACACACACACACACACATATATATATATATATATATATATATATATATATATATATATACATTCATACATACATATACATATATATATATATATATATATATAGAGAGAGAGAGAGAGAGAGAGAGAGATTTACATACATATACATGTACATATATACATATATATGTATGTATGAATGTATGTAAGTATGTATTGTATGTATGCATGTATGTATGCATGTTAGTAAGTATGTGCGTTATTCACACACACACACACACACACACACATACACACAGACAGACAGACACATACACATGCTATATTCTACCAGAGTAACGGCAGCCATATTTTTCCATTGTGATAGAATTGGAGATGTCTCAGAAGATGATACTATTGTATTAATGCCAGTAATTGCCACCCGCGCCAGAGAGAGAGAGAGAGATAGATGTATATATATGTATATATATATATATATGTGTATATATATATATATATATATATATATATACATATATATAATACATATCTTTCTTTTGTGTTTTATTCGTTCCAGTCATGACACTACAACCATCCTGGGGCACCGCCTTGAAAGTTTAAGTCGAACGAATCGACCCAGTACTTATTTTTTAAGCCTTATACTTATTCAATCGGCTCTCGTTTGCTGAACCGCTAAGTTACGAGGGCGTGAATACACCAACACCGGTTGTCAATTAGTGGTGAGGTAGAAACAAACATAGGCACTAAGTCAGACATGAACAAACACACACGCACATACGCATACACAGATAGATAGATAGATAGATAGATAGATAGATAGATAGATAGATAGATAGATAGATAGATAGATAGATTGATTGATTGATAGAGAGATAGGGAGAGACAGAGAGAGAGAGAAAGAGAGAGAAATAGGTAGAGAGAGAGTTATATACGTACATATATATGCCTATATACGCTCACAGACATATATGCACACTCATGCACAAACATATATGTATACGCACATTCATACATACACACACATATCCATGCAGACATACATACATACATACATACATACATACATAAATGCATGCATATATTCCTACGTACTTACAAACAAACAATTCAGTTTAACTTATTGTTGTATGTTTTATGAATGAATTCTGATATATGACAAAGACACAATGTCATTTTGATTACTGTATTGTGGTGGTTATTTTGGGAAAGAGATATTGTAACGAAAATAATTATGGTGTGTGTTGACATATTTCTAATTGGAAATCGAATCTTCAGTAACTTATGATTCGTGTGTGTGTGTGTGTGTGTGTGTGTGTGTGTGTGTGTGTGTGTGTGTGTGTGTGTGTGTGTGTGTGTGTGTGTGTGTGTGTGTGTGTGTGTGTGTGTGTGTGCGTGCGTGCGCGTGCGTGTTTTCTGTAAAATAACGTTACTAGGGATATCTTATGAACCGAATGCACGTCACTCGCTCTATGATTTATAAGACAATCGTTTTTTCTGTACTGCAGAACCAGCCATCATTCTGATAAATAATAACTCTATAAAATCCTTAACTAGTTTTTAATTCTTAATAACCTTAACCCAGTACATAAATTAAATGAGAAGCATGATGGATGTTGAACTATATATAAGGTTTCTTAATAGAGACAGAAGAATGCATGGAAATTTTGCTTACGAATGAGAAAGTATTGAAAGTAATGGCGGATTTGATACACGATTACTGGGATTAGTAAAAGGACGTTTCTCTCGAAAACAGAATTATCTTGAAGGACACAACGTCTTTTAACATTGCTGCAAAATACTAGTCTCGTTAGCCAACGGCTATCTCTGTAGTATATAGATATCTTATTTTATAATATAGCTTTTATTTGCTTGAATTGCAGGTGCTGGCATAGTAATATGCCAGTGCCAGCATTCGATCTGCAGAAGCGGAGAAATTGACAAAAAAAAAAAAAATCTCACTATCTTCAATTTGGTGTTCGTGCCTCTCATCGCGTATAATCATAAATATTGAGTTAATGACTGAAAGAGTACGATTGTGGATACAAGCGTCCGAGATGGTGTTTGTCCGAATAATCACTGGACTAACGTTACTTCACAGGGTGCAAAGCTCGGAGATCAGGGAGTCTCTCCAGGTCAAACACCGCTACTTCTCCACATTGAGAGATCACAGCTCTGGTACTACAGACGTATGATTAGAATATCATAGGAAAGACTCGCAAGATAGATTCTTCAAGCCGAGTCAACCGACAGGTCTAAGGGTAGACTAAGAACAATATGGTTGGATAATATCCATAGTTTCAGTTGGAGATCCAGCCGGAAATTCAAATGAATTGTTTCGGAGAAGAAACTATGGAGAAAACATCTAAGGACAACCCTCCTAGGAATAGTGGGTGGAGAAGATTGATGGATGGATTTCTTATTAATACTGACTAGCAAAGGCGTCTAATTAGTAAAGCCGTGAGAGCATTGTATAGAATGACTCAGTATTTATACTGATTCATTGTTCTGAGTTCAAATCGAATAGGGGTTAACGTTGCCTTTCATCCATTCATTGTAGATTTGTTTAATGCACCAATCCAAAGCTATATATTAACGGGACTATAAAAGGGTCAGGTACTATATCTTGTGGTATCTGTTCCTATACTTTGCATTCTGACGGCAGCTCCAGCAACGACGCTGGTGCCAAGTTGTAAAGGTGAATGTTGACAGCTCTTCCCCTGAATAAGCATCAGTGACTTGAAGAGGGGAAACTTAGCAATGAATGAACAACTACAAAACTTCCTCAAAAAATGTTGCTCAGGCTTATACATATATGCGCAGATGCATGGCCAGCTTTGACCTACTAACAATATAGTACAGAAATAAACATATCAAATGTTCTTGCAATACATCTATCCTAGTCATCGCAGGACAGTTACCCACCACCCTTAGAATTCTCTACAAGCACAAAGTTTTACAATTACCGAAGGCCTCCTTCAATGACAATCACATATTTATATTATAACATTGCACAAATGCAATGCTTCCTCTTCAGAATTAGAAATTATTTCAACTCATTTGTGAACAAGCCATCACACTATTGGTCTGACGGCTATCATCATTGCCATTATATTACAATTGATTTTCTTCTGTTGTGCTATCATCTCCAACAATATACTCCAACATTTCTGTAACGATCTCTGCCCTTATGGTTGTCTTTTCAGTCTCGACAGTTGTTTAGTTGTGAGAAATGTCGTTGTTGTCAGGGGTGAGGCAATCATACTAGGTGTGAAAGAAACGTAAAAATTTTATCTTGCTTATTCTAGCCAATCAATTAAGGTAAGGCTGGATCCCAGGCGCTAAGAACCTTTGCTTCACCACAAATATTTGTTGTTGTTGTTGTTGATGATGTTTTTGTTGATGATGATGTTGTTGATGTTGTTGATGTTGTCGGCGTCGCTGCTGTCGTTTAGCTCCAGATATTAAGATCTATGATCAGAGAAATTTCAACCATGACCATTCCATCGCTTGTATGTATGCATATAAGTGTGTGGGGGGGGGGACAACATTAACCAATGCGTTCTTCCTTTTATTTTTTTAGACAGTAAGATTTAATTTGAATTGGGTCACTATATCTTGAAGATAGATCGACTACAGAGAGTATTGCTTTGTTTATTTAGTTGTGTTTGTTGTATATTCGGGACAGTAGCTTAGTTGTAATGGCTGTTTGTTGACGTTTATTGTTATGGTTGTTTGTTTGGACAGCAGTTTAATTGTGATGGTTTTCATGTTGTGATGTTTGTTTAGTTGTAACGGTTGGCTAGTTGCAATGGTTGTTTTATTGTGATGGCTGTCTTATGGTTGCTTTGTTGAGACGGTTGCCTCGTGTGACGGGGGTCTTGTTATGACGATTGTCTTGTGATGGTTGTCTTCTGATAGAAGTCTTGTTGTTTTGATGGTATTTTGAGTGTCCACAGAGATATGGTTAAATGATCAATGGGACTGCAATGTGAACATTCCTTCTATCCTAGTTATCTAACCGATCTGATTAAGACAGAGCGAGATAGAAAGAGAGAGACGGAGATGGTAAGAAAGCAACCCCAGTAGAGAATGAAAGGGGAAGTAAGCTACACCTGGATTTGAACGCAAAGCGCAAAGAGTCGAAATAATTATTATAATTGCACTATAACGATTCTGACAATTCAATACCGTTGAGTGATGATTGTTATGGTTATGGTGGTTGTTAGTCGGACTGGTTGTTGTTTTAGTTGCAATTGTCATTTTGTTTATTATGACTGTTTTGAATGGTTCGTGCTGGTGATGATTTATTTATTTTTTTATTTTTTTATAGATGTGATGATTTATCATTTTGATGGTACATTGGTTATGTTATGAAGATGTGAATTGTAGTAGCTGGTGGCTTTCTTGTCAAGACGGTCAGTCGTTTACTAGTGGAGATGATTTGTTATATTATAACAGTTGTTTGTTTACGATGGTCAAATGAAACGTTTATTGGTTGTGGTGGATATTGACTGTTATGATTGTTCACATTTGTCTGGTTGTGACATGTTAGTTGCTGTTATGGTCATTTGGTAATAATGTTCGTTTGGCTACGATGGCATATTTTTTATTCCTTTTGATAATGATTACTGAAAGCTTTTGAAGGTTGTTTATGGCGAGTGCTTATGATGCTTGTTTAATGGTGATGGTTATCTGAAGATGTTATTTCTTATGACATTCGTTTAGTGGTGATGGTTATCTGGAGATGACAGTTGCTCCTGATAGGTTTTGTTTGGTAAAAATGGTTGTCTTTTATGACGATTGTACGTTGCGATGGTTGGTCAATAGATCTACTTATTAGATTGTGATGGTCATGATTATGGAGATCCTATTACACTTTTTAACGTGTTGAGCACTGTTTAGAACACCTCACGGTATTTGCTCCACCTCTATATACTTTCAGCTCAAATCTTGTTGAGGTCAACTTCCATCTTTTCGGCTTCGATACAAAAAAATACCATTCCAGGACAGTAAATTAGTGAAACAGTTATAGAGTCGAGCAAAATACGTTATGGCATTTTTCCCGACTCTGCGTTCTGACAGCAGTGCCTTCGATGACAAAGGTACCAAGCTGTATAGGGCCAAGTCGGTGGCTTTTCCCTCGGGTAACATTAGTATCGTGAAGATAGGAGACTTGCATACATGTGTAACAACTAGTTTTCCTTTAAAAGTCTTACCAAAGCCTGCACATACAGGTACAGATGAATGATCATCCTTTACTGACGGAGTCTCCCGACAGAGAGACACAGAGAGAGAGAGAGAGGGAGAGAGAGAGACAGACAGACAGAGACAGACAGACAGACAGACAGACAGACAGACAGACAGACAGACAGACAGACAGAGGTTCATACAACTCACATCAAGGTAAAATAATTTCCAGTCGTTTCCTAATAAAATATGCAACAATAAAATACTAGATTTTAATCAATGCACTATGTTTCGCGTAGACATAATTACGTAGATATTTACACTAAAAATACAAAGATACATACACGCATTACTTCCGCCGCAGAAAGAATGCTGTTCGAAATATACTCGCTTATATAGTATCGTAGGTGAAGTACAAATAAAACCGAGGCTCATTTTATTTCATAGAATAAGCCTTGATGTAAATTTCGAATACTCCTTTGTTTGTAAATGCTTTACAACTTAATGCTCTACTGACTATGGGTGGATTCAGTATTTCACATAATAATTTCTTATTTAGATACAAGGCAAGATGTTCAGAAAAGAGGAACTTAGTCGATAGCAATGGTCCTTTTACTAAACTGGCACTTTATTTTACCCACACCGAAAAGGTGAAAGGCAAAGTTGACTGTGGCGAGGATTGAAATAAATTCTGCAAGGAATATATTTTCCGACACTCTAATGATTCTGCACTGCTATCAGCCTATCAGTGTATGGATGGATGGATGGATGGATGGATGGATGGATGCATGCATGCATGCATGCGTGTGTGTGTATATATATATACATACATACATACATACGTATATATATATATATATATATATATATATATACCACGGGCTTCTTTCAGTTTCTGTCTACCAAATCCTCTCGCAAATGCTCTGGTTGGCCCAAGATGCCACCCAGTGGGTCTGAGCCTAGAACCATATGGTTGGGAAACAAGATTCATACCCCACACCCATCCATATATGTGTGTGTGTGTGTATACACACATACATGCATACATGCATACATTCACACATACATACACATACATGCATACATACATACATACATACATACATACATACATACATACATACATACATACATACATACATACATACATACATACATACATACATATATATATACATACATACATACATACATACATGCGTACATATATACAAGCATACATACATACATACATACATACATACATACATGCATGCATACATGAGAAATCTGCAGTTACTCTATCCAGATTACAAGTTCAGGTTTATACCTGTAATTATTGGGGCCCTGGGATATGTAACACACTGCATAAATACCACTCTTGAGAAGTTATACTTCTCAAAACCAGAAAGGAGAAAGCTAATTCGAAGACAACAGATCCAATCCATCACTGGAACTGTAAAAATCTGTAAAATTTTCCAGAAGTTTATCATTTAAATATATATGAGCATGTCTAGATATGCAACTATATGCATGAGAATACATACATAAAACATACAAACCAGCACATACATACATATATAATACTACAAAAATACCCTGTTACTGTTGTTGAAATTCCAATGAAGGAACCTTGGATCTAGATTAGAAACCGGTTCTTTCTCTATTGGCAAGAACTCTTGAAATAAACTGAATAATGACATACATACATACATACATACATACATGCATGCATTCATGCATTCATACATACATACATACATACATACATACATACATACATACATACATACATACATACATACAAAGAGCAATGTTGTCAACTTACGGAAAAAGTCCTCATTATCATTGTCATTATTATTGATTCTTTTAAACGATTTCGTCTATGCTGGCAGAATATTTTGTAGCTCCATGCTTTGTCTTAGTTGCTTTATTTCCAGAAAACTCTAGCAAATGTATCTTCACATTATCTTAAATAAGGCACTAACGGAAAAATTAAGTGAAGCAGTTTAAAACATTGCTTCTGATACAGAAGTGATTTTATTTTCAATCGTCAATAATCTAATGGAAAAATAAAGATGGCGGTTACCCTAAAGCTCTTTACGAAACAAACTTGACTTGCTAGCTGAAGGAAATATTGTGAATTATAGTGATTTGTGTGATGGAAATTTAAGCTATAACACGACACAGAGAGAGTAACAATGGCAAAATAGTGTTAAATAAAGATGAACATGTTTAATTCAGAGCATCAAAAATGCAATTAGAAATACTAATGTAGTGAGTAGAAAAGAACAATAGATCCCGAATGAATATTTTAATCGTTTGAAGGAACAATGCTAGTCATTTTTCAGTCTTATTTGACCTCATCAGCTAAGCTTTAAATATATTCACGCTACTTAACTGTTGGGATTTCATGCAAGTGGCATCGCTGAGTAATCAACCTCAGTATATGTATGCGAGTGTATTGTGTGTGCGCGCGTGTGTGTGAGAGAGAGAGATTAGTGCGTGTGTGTGAGAGAGAGAGAGACTAGTGTGTGTGTGTGAGAGAGAGAGATAGACTAGTTTTTCCCTTAATATATGGAAAGAATACTGATACAATTACATTATCAGTAACGGTTACAATAGCAGAAACAACAAACAATCGGAGACTCATATGTAAAGAAAGAAAAGCTAACACTGAACATTATAACTGATACATGAGAGATATCTAAATATATACAGAAAGGCTTAGTTATTATATATAAGGCGTCAAAACACAGTCAGAGTTAGATACTATATAATATACATATCTAAATACATGCATATATAGTTATATAAATAATATCTAAATAAGCATATGCTATATTAACACTACCATATTAAGGCCGGAACTATGCGTGTTGTAGGGTCGGGGCCCAGGAGACCCTTGCACCCTCGAATAATATAAGTTCGTCTCATTTCGAAGAAGGCGGAGACCCACTTCTTCGATGCAGCATCGAAGCCTATGATCACTTGTACATAAGACCTTGTACATAAGAACACATGAACAAAAGTAACAAAAATATAACAGTTTGAAAGAATGAGAAGTATATTTCTTCGTTTACTGAAAAAATTATCTATCCCCTTCTAAGATTAGAAAGTAGTAGTGTACTGAGATCCGATACGTTTGGATAGGCAGGGCACGTTCTGATTGGTTCATACCGTCAAGTAAGGTAAAGTATGAAGGATTATGTTTTTGGCGCGCTTCTTTGAGATACTTTGCTTACACGTCACTGTATTACATGCGGGGAAACACAATTAGTTACATGATTCTAATGAATGATATTGACCTATGCTGGTAGTGTTATTGTGGTTTAGTTTCTCCATAAATCAGTCTTGATCAAGCAGCACTAGGCTCAGAAACATCCAAGCCATATTCGTCACGTCCCAAAATAAAAGTGGATTAGAATGTATAACTGGTGGGAGATAGATCAGATTGGGAATCAAATTATGTTGTAATAACTAAAGAATCAGTTATTCTACACATCCAAAAACACATCTACCTTAATTAGCGGTCCCAATACTCAATTTATGACATTTCAGTATATATATATATAGATAGATAGATAGATAGATAGATAGATAGATAGATAGATAGATAGATAGATAGATATTCATATATATA
>NC_068990.1:44708489-44710282 GCF_001194135.2 Octopus bimaculoides
TGTGTGTGTGTGTGTGTGTGTGTGTGTGTGTGTGTGTGTGTGTGTGTGTGTGTAATTTTATTTATAATCATTTCTATTATAGGCAATAGGCTTGAAATTTTGTGGGAGGGAGTTACTCGATTATATCAACTCCCGTGCTTCACTGGCACTTTTTTTTCATTGGCCCCCGAAATGATGAAAGGCAAAGCTGACTTGAGCGAAATTTGTATTCATAACGTAATGACATTAAAATTACTAATAATGCATGATTATAATGAGCATATCAATAATATTTTACCAAGTAAAAATTAAAATCATTAAATATTACAAGCAGTATTTTTATAAATAGATCTAGGATTGGTTGTATGGTAATAAGTTTGCTTCCCAGCCACAAGGTTTCGAGTTTAGCCTCACTGTGTGTCATCTTGGTTAAGTATTTTCTACTATAGACCCAGGCCAACCAAAGCCTTGTGAAAGAATTTGGTAGACAGAAACTAAACGAAGCAGCATACTTTAGAAAATACATACTGGGGTTCATTTATTCTACTAAAACCCTTCAAGCCAGTGACCCTAGCATGGCCACCGTCCAATTACTGAAACAAGTAAAAAATAAGACATTATAGAGATAATCATGGGGACCAAAATAAAATAGAAAACCAACAAGAATAGCTACTTTGAAGAACAACGAAAGTTGATGAAGGAGTCCATAGAAAAAGAGAATTTCCACAGAATTTCCAGAAAAAGGATTGGTAAAGGAACAGAGACTGTCTGTATATTCTTCAGACTAGCGAATCTGATTTCGTATCAGAAGGAGCATGAGTGGACGGTGTTGATAAACCGCAATTACGGCGAAATACAGAATCTACCGTTTTCGCCATCACTTCTAGTGGGGTTTTCGTTTTGCGTCACACGGAAGTGCTAGAATTCGCCTCACAATGAAGTGTGTCTGTAAAGGGATTTCTCGACCGATAAACCGCTGCTTCTGGTGTTTAAGCCACACAAGTTTGTTAAGCATGTGGTATCGGCAATGTTTAAATAGATATAATATTTAAAAATCAATAAAGGAATCCTGATATTTGTTGTGAAAATTAGGGCTGACTTCTAGAAAACTCTAGTTGTTATACTGTTGGCGTTTAAAGGTTCACAGTTTTTAAGAGTTTTAAAAGATTCTTAAGAAAGGCATGATCGGGTGGCGAGAGAGTCTTTTTATTTTGAGGCTAGAAGTCTTCTATTAGAGAGTTTTTTCTGGGAATTTGAGATCATTATATTCTTCCCAGTATAGGAGTAAGGCAGACAGAAAAGCAGAAAAATGAACTACCCCTGCAATGCCTCGTTCTTTGCTGCATTTATAGAAAATCAATTTGTCACTTGTGACAGAAATGAAAAATGATCATCCATCATCATCACCAAAACTATCATCATCACCAAAACCATCATCATCATCCCTACAACCATCACCATCAATTCCCCGCAGCCATCACCAGCATCACCATCATGACCACCACTTCCATCACTATCACCACCATCACAACCACCACCATCATCATCATTATCTCCGATGTCCTCGTTATTTAGTTACTTAAATGATTTTAATTAATTAATAAAATAATCTCTATAACTCTTAAGTATAAACAACTTTTTTTAATGAGTCGGTAAAACGTTTCAACGAGTGGGTTCGGTTTCGATTCCTGTTTTGATACTTTTCTTTTGAAATCACTGAGGCCACAAATACACTCGTGAAACATTAAGATCCCACAAATTATGTATTTCCTCTACCACACCCCCAAATCTACGTATACGTTTCCGTGTGTGTC
>NC_068990.1:44711926-44714412 GCF_001194135.2 Octopus bimaculoides
TAGTTTTAGTTGCGTAATTAAAACTGTAAAATGTCTTATGTAAGTGTGTGAAGAGAAAATATACTTTCATACATACATACGCATCTATGTATATACATAGAGCGAGAGGAGTTTAATAAAAGCAATATTCTTTTCTACTCTAGGCACAAGGCCCGAAATTTGGGGGGGAGGGGCAGTCGATTAATTTATCGACCCAGAAAGAATGAAAGACAAAGTCGGCCGCGGTGGGAATTGGACTCAGAACGTAAAGACAGACGAAATATCGCTAAGCATTTCGCCCGGCGTGCTAACGTTTCTGCCAGCTCACCACCCTAATAAAAAAAGCAATATTAAAAGAGAAAGTAATGCCAAATTACAGAACATGGCGTGTATGTGTGTGCGCCCCCGTGTGCATGCATGTTTATGCGTGTGTGTTCTCTTCCATTTTTAATAATTTTAGGTCTTCCCCTAAGAGGGGAGCTAGTTTTTAACAAAGATACGAAGTTTCATTGCTGGAATACAGATAACATAAATAATGTCTCATGTTGAAGATGAGAAAAGTTTTGCATATTTTTAATTTTGTGCATACAGTTTGCATTTGTTAATGTGCGTGTTAGCTGGTTAATTTCTTTTTCTGAATGCCCTAGATTTTCTACATTGACAATTAGACATTTTCTAACAAAACCATGTACACCAATTATTATTGGTATGAATGTGAATTGATAATCTACGTTTTTAAGCTGTTGTCCATAATCATATTCACATCAGCAGGGCAGCTGACCTCTATGACAGTACATGCATTTTCTTGGCTGCCCCAAACGACGTTATGTTTATATTTGGTAGAAGCTTTAATGAGACTGTTTCACCAGTACTCTTGGTATAGTCATTTATGGTTGTGTTTAATAATAGCAAGATTCTCTTTATTTATCCTATGATAGGTTGTAATTCTGACGGCATTGTGTGCTGTTTTAGCAACAACATCTTGTCACATTAGGATGTAGTATCCTGAAAACAATTTTAGGCAGCAGCTGTTCAAGTGTGTAATGTCTTTAACAGAAATGGGATACAATCGACATTTTCGATTGCATCGTGCGTTTCCTAGGACTTCATTGTCCCTTCCGTTTATTAGGTATTTTGTAGCAATCTCAAACTCTTGGATGCAAACGCATTACCTTCGAAGTGTTATGCGATGTAGCAGTTACGAGTCTATTTTTTAATCTTCGGGAAACATAACCATCTATTCTTTTTTCTCTCTTTTTTTATTTTGCATGCCAAGTGCTTCACGTCCAAGTCTTCTTTGAGGTATGTTAGCTCAAATGTTCTGGGGATGTATAAGAGGTCGTCGGGAAAAGAGTACTTCCTGAGGGACTCACTGCCGGCACGTAGGATTCCGTTCCCTTCGCTCTTCAGGTTTAGGTTTATATATTTATTTTCGCTATTGTTGTTTAGCAGGTGCTCCCTGACAGATACAATATATGGAGGTAGGCCCCATATTTGCCGCGGTGTCATGGCTTGTGTCTCATTCATCCTAAGAACAATGCCAGTGACCTTCCATGCTGCACAGATCAAAAGATAGAAGCCAGACCAATGTGGACCACCTCTTTCCAGAAGTAAAAATGGAATTATGTATGGCCAGCATCACTACTTAGAAAAAAAGCAATTACAAAGCAATTCTAAACCAACAAGACTTGGGAGAGGAAAGACAAACTCAGAACCGAGAATTATGAAGAGAAGTCATCCATTTAAGCTCCATAGGGAGCGAAATGCTCAACTAATATATGAATATATGCAATATATGTGTGAATATATATATATATATATATATATATATATATACATATATATACATATGTATGTATATATATGTATGTATATATGTATGTATGTATGTATGTATGTATGTATGTATGTATGTATGTATGTATGTATGTATGTATGTATAAACTGTATGAGTGTGTGTACGTCTGCAAAACAGAGAAGGACTACTAGTTTCGCCACTACATGTCTCTTCGGTTGACGTTTCTTAATCCACTTTCTTATGATATCTCTCAAAATAGAAATGGACATCCTTTTTTTTTTTCGTTTCTCAGTGATATTTATTCATCTGCTTTTGTTGTTTTTATCATTCAAATTCGTACACTAACGTTCAGGCACAAACACGCAAATACGCACACAGCAAACAGTAGAAATGAACACACGCAGATATGCAAACATATACAAATAGACATGAACACGGAAATACAGGAATAAACTAAGCATAACAATCATTGAGAACTTATGTTCCATAATTGAAGCACAATGGAAAGCATTTATTTCCATTGTTATTTTAGGAAGCAACACAAATAGAGGATTCAAGCATATTATCCGACGAGACGTGATCGCAAATCTAGCTTAGCTGCTACAATGTAAAGCGGAATTTCCAGATATATATATATATATGTGTGTGTTTGTGTGTGTGTGTGTGTGTGTGTGTGTGTGTGTGTGTGTGTGTGTGTGTGTGTGTGTGT
>NC_068990.1:44714822-44715833 GCF_001194135.2 Octopus bimaculoides
TGTGTGTGTGTGTGTGTGTGTGTGTGTGTGTGTGTGTGTGTGTGTGTGTGTGTGTGTGTGTGTATACAAGCATTTATTTTGAATATTGTGATCATTTCAATAGCAACAGTAGCAACAACAATAACAAGTATCAATAGCATAAAATCTATCAACGTCGAATTATTTGACCGCCAGAAACTGCCAGACAAACAGAAAAAAATTGTTTTTATTAATGTATGTTAATGTTTTCATAACAGAACAATATCCTCTTACTTACAGTGACATCTAGTACAGTTTGTTGGCCTATGCAGCTAGTTAATACACCACAACATATTAACTAATACGTTAAAACGCACGAATCCATTACAAACGTTTATAATATGTTGAAATAAGTTGAGGTTTCCTCCCTGTCAAGGTTACATGTATTAGCTATGGTTGCCGTTAGTATCAACCTAAAGATATTGCTTACTGTTAAATACACCAAAATCTAGATTTCCAGTTGTGCTTGTTTATGTAACCAATACTACCACGTTACATACATGTATATGTATATGTATGTATGTATATATATATATATGTATATATATAAACGTAACGTGGAATGGACGCCATAAATGATTTTCTTTGATACTTTGAAAATTTTATAATATTGGAACGTTGATTATGATTTAAAAAAACTTTATAGCATAAAGTACTTATTAAAACTAGGTGGAGTCTATGTAAGAAGGTCGTGGTAGCCTTGTTTTGCTAAACGAATGTAATTGACAATGAATATTGCAGCTCAGTAGCAAAGTTGAAACGACAAAAGAATTGGAAGCTTGTGTGTATACGTACGTGTGCGTGCGTGTGCAATTTAAATTTAAAATGTTATCTCTCTCTCTCTCTCTCTCTCTCTCTCTCTCTCTCTATCTATCTATCTATCTCTCTCTCTCTATCTATCTATCTATCTATCTATCTATCTCTCTCCCACTCTCTCTCCCTCTCTCTCTCTTTCTATATATATATATATATATATACATACATATACATATA
>NC_068990.1:44715843-44720400 GCF_001194135.2 Octopus bimaculoides
ATATATATATATATATATATATATATATATATATATAACTATATTTATATATAAGTATATTTATATATATATATATATACATGCATACATTTACATATATATAAATGTAAATACATACATGCATTTACATATGTATATGTATGTATGTATCGTGTGTATGTATATCTTTGTTTACACACATATGTATATATATCTATATGTATTTACATACTCGACTATGCTTCCCAAGTTACAATATGGAATTACTTTCTTACTAGTTAATATAATGGTTAATAATTAAGCTTCTTAATCTAACCCTCTTATTTCTGTTTGTGAAAAACTAACGAAGCAGTCTGAAAATATATAACGTAGAATCAATATGTTAGTTAAGTGTATAGTAATAACTGTTTTAGATTATTAGTTTGCAATTTAAACTACAGTCTACTAATTAACCAGACTGTGCCAATCTGTTATATTAGTTGAGTAATTCTCCCACACAAATGAAGCATTACAGAAATATATAGAACGAATAAATTACTTGTTACATGTGCAATGACTAATTAAGAATGTAGTTATTGTTATTCAATTCTCTTTGTTACATTACTTATTCCATCACAGTACAGGAAGCTATGTAAACATACATGAATGTATTATGTTTATATATGTATGTGTGTGTGAGTGTGTGCGTACGTGAAGGCTGGTGGTATTATACATTGGGTTTGGAGTTGCTGGTGCAGCAAAGAGGAAGGCTGTAAATTCCATCGCTAAAACTGCAAAGAAGTCCTCAAGGGGAGCTTTGGATAAAGAGGACAGATCAGTGGTTTGTTGCTGGATCAATTGGATGAGGGTGTCTGATGTTGAAAATCTCGAACACCATCTAAATACAAGACACATGACTCGTGATGCATCCCAAAGCATCCGCACGTTGCATCATAAAATCATGTGTGTGTGTCTGTGTGTGCGTAGGTATGTATGTATGCAAGTATGTATGCTGTATGTGTATGCATGTGTGCATTTCTATTTATCTATCTATACACACACACACATATATATATACATACATATACATACATATATATACATATATATATATGTATGTGTATGTATATATATATATATATATATATATATATATATATATATATACACACACAAGGCTCCATCTTTGGGATGTAGTTAACACAGACAAATTCGCATTTGGAACTTGAGAAGATTCTTGCATATCATTACTCTTCCACTCACAGATTGCACGTGTAATGTACGAATCAGCCGGTCAATTTCTCCAGATTCTCCTTTAAGCATTTACTAACAAAGCCTAATTCTCCAATTATTATTGCTATGAATATGAATTCATAATCTGGATATAGAAGCTGGAGGTGTCGAAGCAGTTGTCCAATGATATCCTCTTTTTCTTTGACTTTCAAAGAGATAGTTATATTTGCGGGGCAGCTGACCTCTATGATGGTACATACCTTTGCCCCTCTGTCCCAAACAACAATATCCGGCCTTTCATGTTTACATTTGACAGAAGTTTTGATGGGAAATATTCCACCAGTATTCCTTGAGTTGGTGTTACTGAATATATTCTATAACAGAGGGATTTTCTCAATTTATTTCAGGACAGTTTTTTTTGCAGATGGCATTGTAAATTGTTTTATGTATGTATGTATGTATGTATGTATGTATGTATGTATGCAAGAATTAAACTTCTCCGACGGCAGTCATGCATTAAAATTATTCTGCATGCAACAATGTCGTTCAAACTTTTACTGTTTCCTTACAATATGTGAATTCCCATTGTCCCTTGTCTGTGTATTAAATTTTCGCGGCCCTTGTGGCAAATAAAGAAAGAATTATTATTATTATTATTATTATTATTATTATTATTATTATTATTATTATTATTATTATTATTATATTTATTGTCTTCCTCATCATTGTCATCATTATTATTTGAAGATATGTTTTAAAGCAAACTAAATTACATAAACGAATAACGATGTCTTTTAATCTCCTTTTAGCATCTATATCTGACGCTTGTTAAGATATACTTCACTATTGTTGACGGAAGGACCGCTGTGTAAATGATGAGCGTTTTACTAAGTCCAAGGCTTCCTGTACATTTAGGATGAATTCACCTTAAATTTTACTTTTTGAAGACTAAGTCTGAATAATATAAAAATTCTATCTTACTGTTCGGACAAGCAACCACGTGGGACAAGCAACCACTTCCTTTTAATAATATTTGCTTTATATTGTATATTTTGTAAGAATTTGAAGGTAATATCTATATGTAGCCGAACCACTGAGATAAAGGAGATTAATAGAATAAATAACAGTTATATCTGTTCGATAATACTTTGAATAATGTCTATATAATAACAAAATATACTGGCATTCATAGAAAACAATTTTTAACGAGTATTCTCAGGAGGATCGGGGAAAATTTTAGGAGTCTTTTTAATTTTCAATACTTTAGCACAAATATTCACCTGGAGCTTTTTTTGTTTTTGTTTTGTTTTTTTTTTTATTTTGTTTTTGTTTTGTTTTGTTTTTCCATTTCTGAATATCTAGTACATATGATATACCAAAACAAGTTCTACATTTCTTTGTCTAAATAAATTTATCTAACTAAAAGTCATTTGAATGCTTCATATTTTCTCCTTGTTTATGTGTGTGTGTTATGTTTTCATTTTAGGACTCTTCTTGTTTTCTTTTTCCTTCGTTTTTCTCAGTTGTTTGTTATATTTTGTCGTTTTGCTACCTTCTTTGTATTTCCATGTGGAATTTTAAGATCCTTGACATTGTTCAGATTGGATGTCTAAATATTGGCCAGCTGAACAAGCCGGGACACCACTCCTTCTGTTCCCAAACTGGACACATGTTCCTTGAACTTTAGTTTGCTGGATAAAAGATTTAAATGAAAAATATTTTAGATAAAAGAAAAAAATTAAACAGAAGGCATTTATAAGTAAGAAGGGAAATTTTTGTTTTGGTGCATGAGTAAACGGGAAGAAAGACAAATGAATATAAATATTTGGGTATCAAGTGTATCTAATAAAAATGTTAATGACAGTATGAATAGAAGCATCGGTCAATAAATTACTGATTCTAATCCAGTAACCAGAAGTGCGTCGCATCAATACAGAGACAATTAAATCGCTCGGAGATTTAGTTGCTAACACAAGCAGGGCGAGCGATTGGGTAGAAACGCTCACGCTAGCTTGTGGCAGCATGTATTCTGTTCATCTCGAGATCAACTCTAATTCAGTAGCTCTTTTATGAAAAACGTTCCAATAGTGATCATCACTATTTAAGATGTTGTTTAGCTCCAGGTCAAACTTTATCGATCAAACCTATGTTCAATGATGCTTCAACAATATCCATTCCAACCTAAATTAATACTATTTAGCACCAGATCACCTTGATTGAGCAGAATTATGATCAAACGTGTTCCAGCAGGGACCATTCAAACTTAAGTTGTTGTCGTTTAGCTCATGGTCAATCTTGTTAAAACAAATTAACGACCAAAGGTTTTCCAGAAGTAACCATTTTGCTACTTTTATATATCAGGATTGTATTATCCAATGCGTCCTTCTTTATTTAAAACAATGGTGTGCGATTTAAATTAGATTTAGCTCAAAGAGATTTTTATCAAAGACGGATCGAATACAAAGATACTTAAGCATAGCACATATAGGACAACATTATCTAATACGTCCCTCCAGTATTTTAAGATAATAGTGCTAGATCTGAAAGACTTGGCAGCTGTTTCTAGCATGTGCGATCATGCAGGAACACTATTGTTGATACGTGGCAGCAACTGTAACCGTCGCAAATGGTTTGTTTGCAATGTTGGCGTCAACATTGCTTCAATCTCCGGGCCTGCATGAAAACAGAATTGCAAATGGCTACCCAGTGCAATCTTGCAGACGGTCGGCATATGTGACTAAGCTTATTTTATGATAAACGAGAAGAAATGCATGATACTGTGTCCACAACTCTGAATATTATTTACAACATTACACTGGTATCTATATGATTTTTTTTTATAACGTTGTGGAAAACTGGTGTAGACCACAGTGGTTTTCAGAAAGTTCTACTTCTTTCTGAAATCAATATGTCTATAATCATGTTTACACTCACTGTAAAGTGATATGTGTGGGTAAGCGTATGTATGTGTGCGTGTGAGTGTATGTGTGCGTGTGTCTGTGTGTATGCTAGAGTATTACCCGTCGTATGACGAGTAAATTTGGAATTATACCTTTGCCAACGTGGGTGATGTCAGAAATTATGGTAAAAATGCAATAATTAAAATTTAACTTTTATCAAATTTCCTTGTATCTATACAATGAGACGAATACTAAAACAAATTTCTCATTTTTTATAACTTCTTCCATAACAACTCCGTCATTTACTCCTCCGATTCTTTTGACCCTGCTGTTCTTTTTCTTTCGCTGTCTGTGTATAGCGTTCTTATACTCATTGTCTGCCATCCGGCCTTGTATTTGCAATCATCTTGCATCTCTTACATCAACTCTCTCTCTCTCTCTCTCTCTCTCTCTCTCTCTCTCTCTC
>NC_068990.1:44720726-44725607 GCF_001194135.2 Octopus bimaculoides
TATATATATATGTATATATATGAAAGATGTTAAGCGTAACTGGAGAAATCAACTAACAAACCAACGAAAGTATAAGTATAAGCTATTACATGCGTGTGTATGCATCTATATGCATATGTATGTGTATATGTGTGTATGTATGTATGTATGTATGTATGTACGTATGTATGTATGCATGTATGTATGTATACATGTGTATGTATGTGTGTATGTATGTATATATGTATGCATTATGTATGTGTGTGTATGCATGTGTATATAATAGACATTGCAATATTGTGGGAGTAAGGGAGCAGGTATGTGCTATAGAAAATACTTACCACACAGACGTGCACATGACAGGGCCTCTGAGTAACCCTGGTTGGGTTCCTGCTTGGAGTTCGAATTACGCGGGTTAAAATGCTTTTCTAGAAAATGAGAAAAAGTTTAGTATTTATGTAATTAGAAATGAAAATCAGTAGTTTGTTAAATATATGCATACGAAAGCATACATATACATAGTGTGAAATTTGGAAGAGATTTGAAAGCCGTTTATATATGTGTGCGTGTGTGTTCGTGTGTGCGCGTGCGCGCGTATTTATGTATATGTGTATGCATGTGCGCGTGGTATAAACATTTGCAAAACTTGCAGTATTGCTCAAAGAATATATAATAGCTTGTTGATGTGGAATGCAAGGTTTATAATAATTGAGTCTACTTAGTATGCTGGTAGTAGTGGAACGGTAAGTATGCACCAGTATGACCAAAACTTTGTGAAACTATCTCATACACACTTTCCTCACAACTGCCTGCACCATAAAATCTTCAATCGAAACAATACAAACCTTAGTTATAGCAGTACATAAAATTTTGCATTATAATTAGCCAGAATCAAAGGTAGAGATTCTTTGACTCGCTTATCTCCAACCTGCTTTAGTGTATGCAAGTGCACTAGCTCTACAAGATGCTTCTTAGATGAGATTTGTACTACAAAATCTGTCATATATATTACCGATATTTTCTCTGTCAACACCCTCTCTCTCGTACTCTGCATACATACAACCAACACATTTAAATTTAGGTTCAACAAGCGTGCAATCTCTCAGTAATGCAGCAAGAATAGTAGTCGTAAACGTGTTCAAGTCCAAAACATCAATAATTTCATGATTAAATGGAAAGTAATAGACCACTCCAAGTTTTATGCAAAAGCGAACATTCCGGCTGCTACTCCTCAGATATGATGAGCATCTTGTTCCACAAAAGAACCGTCCTGAACTTAAAATCAGGGTTTATATCTTTATTGCACATACAGTCTTTTCTTCCAAACCAAATTAACAAAAATGTAAGAGCAGAGTTTCAATTGTCACATTTCACATCTTTATATAAACATTTTCTTCAATACATGCATATTTGTGGTTTCCTGTGCTGCAGCAGGAGAGACAGAAAGATCATTGATGTAAAAATTTCTTTTTTGTTTCTTTTTGTGCTCCTCTGTTAAATGTGAACATTTCTTTGGGCCAAGTTCCAACCTGATATTTGTTGAAGATGTTATTAAATCTAACTGTCCCGCGGCATTGTAAATATTTATAGCATAGATCTTTAAATCGCCCACGAAGGAATTATAGACATTATTGTCTTTTGCTGTGGAAGATCATATTACATGAGGAGTGAATAATTTTTTATAAAAAATATGACAGTAGACTTAATGCCAAAATAAACAGAAACACAAGAAGTATGTCTCATTATAATATTCCTTTTAAAAATATATAACATTTTTACAGTCGTTCGACTTTCAGCTATCTGGGTGTGTGTTGTTAGGCAAGTTTTTGTAAGCAATTTAATAGCAGCAACTAAGACAGCAGTTACATTCAGTAAATGCATTGATTCCAGGAACCATGAGATGGGAATAGTATTACACGCCTCTTTGTAATTAAGTCATTCTTTGTCACAAGGTTTCTGTGATATTTCGTTTCAATTTGGACAAAAGTTGTTCGGTACGTTCCCATAGGCTTTTCTTTCTACCTGCACACGCATCGTTGAACTAACACTATTCTTAGGGGAATTCATTTAATTTTTTGTGGTATGTCAATTTGGACTTCCATAAGTCTATTAAATAAACATGTTGGTGACTTTTTGTAGAACGTCACCAACTTGCACCAGCATCTAGTTATTAGGGGCATTCACAGCTTATGTTAGCGTTTCAAAGTTGATACTGTACGTGTTTGCATTGTTTTACTATTGTTGCTGGTAAAGTATTGCTTCCGAAGTATATTTACCCCTGATGCATTACATTTTAAATCCTTCTTTCCATTCCAAAATACTTTTAAGACCTCCCAAGAAAGACCTCTTTTGCAGTGATGCCGCTTTTCTTTTCATCTTCCAATGTACAACTTGTAGTTTAGAAGCAAAACTGTGGATAATGTTAGGTCCGCCAAATAGTTCTTATCGATGATGAATTTTTTCACTCACCATCCTGTTTTCGATATTAAGATTAACTTCTCTTCAAAAGTTTAGAAAGTAGTATCTCCCTACATTTTAGTCATTTTTGTTTTCATGAGATGTATATGATGTGCTACGAAACTATTGTTCCCCTTAAACCTTATGAGGGCATCCAAATGTCTGATTCTATTGTGCATTTTGTTATTTTATTCTGCCCTTGTTAATCACTTGATTTGCTTATGTCGATTGATTTCATTATCGAGTGCATTACGGGCGAACGTTCCTTCAGAGTGATAGCAACTGTATATAGCTAAGCCAGTATTTGTTTTTGCATATTTAGCTATAAACTCTAGTGATATCGTCTGGTAATGTCGTCAATAACGGTTTGCGCGGTCATTAGAAGGCTTAGTGAAATTTTAAAATTCTACCACTTCCGGACAAGTCTTATACTTAGTATTGAGGTTAGTACTTTCTTTACGTCATCACCGTTCTATTTAATGGTAGCTTTGGTTTGGTGGGTCAATAAAATAAGTACCAGTTGAACACTGGAATCTATGTAAATGACTTAACCCCGCCCCAAATTACTGGCTTTGTGCCAAAATTTGAAACCAATATTAGTACCAACAGCGAATTCAGAAACTAAAAATTCAAGTATAATGAAAAGTATTTTATATACGAGTAGTTTGGTCTGAATAACACTCAGTTACTGAGTAAAAAGTACTTCATAGTTATATACATGACAATAAATAAACAATACGGATCTTGTCTGGGGAAAATATACTTGCTGAGGAAAATATTTATTTGTAACAAATGTTTAAATTGCCCTCCATTCTTAAATGTTTCTTATCGAGACAATCTATTATCAATATGTGTGTGTTTCTGTGCGTATTCGTGTGCATTCAATGGCATACGATTTTTGTGTTCATATACAATCAATACATACGATGTAGTCATTTATATGATGACTGTTGTATGCATAATCAATGCATTTATATATGATTAACACACACGCGTATATATGTATGTGTATGAGTGAGTATATATATATATATATATATATATATATATACACATATATATATATAAACGTGTGTTTGTATGTGTGTGTGTGTGTGTGTGTGTGTGTGTGTGTGTGTGTGTGTGTGTGTGTGTGTGTGTGTGTGTGTGCATTGCCCTCACGATGGCGAAATCGGGTTTTGGATTCCCAGACAAGCAATACGTGGTGTTCTTGAGCAAAACGTCTTTTCATGTTGCTTCAGACCACTCAGCTGTAAGTGAGTAACCTTGCGACGGACTGGCGTTCCGTCCAGGGGAAAATGTTACCTTACCCACCTAGCCAGCGGATTCACATTATGCGAAAGCCACAACAAGCGAGGATTTTTGAAACCAGCTGTGTATAACATCATCCGATGGTCTGGTCGATACAGTGATACAATACGTCTAAATGTGAATGTGTATACATATATGTGTGTGTCTCTGTGCGTTTGTGTGTGTGTACGCGCGTGTGTATGTGTGTATATATACATACGCGCGTACACGCTCATACACGCACACTTACATACATATATATATTTACATATATACATGCATACATTTACATATATACATGCATACTTTTTCTTGATGTATCCATGTAGTTATGTATTTATGTATTTATGAATGTCTGAATCATATAAAAAATAGCTAAGATTTTTATGTAAACTGATATTTTCAAATATGCATATGTAAACATTACAATATGAAGGCGGGTAATCTGATACCTGCAAGATTGCATTATCGGTATGGCATTCTTTCACTTCTGATTAGCCAACATGTATGTGCACGTCTCTGCGCATGTCTGTGTGTGTGTGTGTGTGCGTGCCTATGTGTGCGTGCGCGCGTGTGTGAATGTGTTTACACAGTCATTATATACTTGCCTATTTGCCTCGATGTGGATAGATCCCACGGATCATATTAATCTAAGCAATAAATTATTCCACTTATCAAACCAAGTAATAAAATCTCATTTTCCCAACAAACCGTGTTGCACAAAACGAGTGTCTACAAGACAACAAAGAAACCTCTACAGAATCATTTGACATGCTAGAAAAAGCAGCCAAATTTATTTCACATCATACTCCCATTGTATTAGATAAATATGAGAACGTTGTTGTTGAGTGCCAAGAACTTAGACCAAAATGCTTTACGTCTTCTTGAGAATGACACTTTTTACAGCAACAATGCTTTTCTCTCATCCTCTGGTGCATATATATATATATATATATATATATATATATAGCTTTTGGTTTAGAAGCAATATTCTTATCGTCGTTTCTGCTTGTGCACAGTTAACTGAAACCCCACCCAAAGTAACAATGGGTGAAGTTGGTCTAGGTTTTCACATTGAGTTACTGAAGTGGCACCAGACGATATAACATTTCAGTATGTAGGTTGTATATATATATCACTATGGATATATATATA
>NC_068990.1:44727182-44737182 GCF_001194135.2 Octopus bimaculoides
CTAGAATAAGAAAGTAATAAACGAGTGAAGAGCGAAGGTATAGTGCGTGTGTTTATTTTTGTAAAATAAATTACCAGCCCCAAATACAATGTGTGTGTGTAATCATATATTATATATTATATACTCTCATTCTTTTATTATTTATTCTTTTACTTAGTTTCAGTCTCGTGCTATTAGATCCTTTAAGGATGATTTTCGTCGCTTGTGTCGTTCATAATAATATTTGGTGCGTTACTTATTTTATTGACGTCTGGAAGGTGAGGGTTATAGAAAATATCGTCGCAAAGGCATGTAGCTAAATACCACACAGCATCGATGCTTTTAGGATTCTACTATTTGATAAAGAAGTAGCGTGACATATTTGCTAGGGTCATGAATAATTTCTGAATTGTAATCAAATTTACAACATATCTGAGTGTGATATTTTTCAATAATCCTTCTGTTCGTGAAAAATTATCCATTAATACAGTAATTTAAAGCGGCGGGTGAACAGAATCGTTAGCACACCGGACAAAATGCTTAGCGGTATTTCTTTACGTTCTGAAATTAAATTCTGCCGAGGTCGAAGTTCTCTCAATTTTGTATAGACCCTGTACTATATAAGAAGTAAAACAAATAATATAGGTACATTTTGGCAATAAGTACATATTCTTCTGAAACATATTTTCTCAGTTGTTTGCAATACAGTTTCAATTTCTAAGGCTAGTCTACATGCTGAGTTATTCAACTTGATTCTGTAGTTTCATCATTGGCTTGATACTTCCTTGTAATTTTCATTAACGAGATGAAAAAAATACACACCGGTATAGTTGTGTTTTTTAGAAGTTCACTTTGCAAACGCATATTTTCAGGTTCGGTTCAACTGCGCGGCGCCTTGGGTAAGTGTCTTCTACTATAGGCACGGGCTGTCCAATGCTTATGAGTGAAATTCGTTGACGAAAACTGTGTGGAAGCCCGCCGTATATAAGCACTTACGCGTCTGTATGCGCATGTGTGTCAATGCGTCTTTGTGTTTATGTTTGTCGCTCCCTCCACCGCTTGACAACTATTGTTGGTTTGTTTATATTAGCTTAACTTATCAGTACGGCCGATAAAATATATACCAAATATATATAAAATATAAAATATAAAATATAAAATATATATCGGTACGGCTGATAAAATACATACCAAACTTTAAGAAAAAATAAGTAACGGCACCGATTTATTCGACTAAAACACTTGAAGGTAAGGCCCCAGCATGATCGCAGTTCAATGACCGAAACAAGTATAACCATGATATAACCGATAAAATATAAGAGATAAAATATAAAAGTTAGATAGCTAGATAGATAGATAGAGAGTAACATAACTTATATACATTTCAAACATTTTCAAATGTTTTCCGTTCACGCATATCATCAGATAAAATTTTATCGTCTTATCTTTCAATCATGTAATAGCCTGAAACATCAACGCTACGTGTTTCATAAAAAGACAGCTGTTAACAAATAGCTAACCAAATGGAAAGAACCGATAAACTACTTATTCAAGAGACGAACCTTTTATCAATCAAATCAGTTGCAATCGATGAAAGTTTTTCGTTTTGTTTTGTTTTGTTTTTTTTGCTTTTGTCTGCTTAGATTTGATTTTTTTTTTATAATACAGTAGTCGTTTTGCAATTAGTTATCAGTTATCTTCAAGCTGCCAAACGATATGTTAAACACTGTCATCTTCTGATAATCTAAGTTAAGTTTCTGTTTATCCAATAAAGAAATGTGAATCAGTATAAAGTTTCTGATTAGAATGACACACATTTATTAAAAACAAAATGTCACTCCTTTTGTTTTAGGAAAACTAGCCGCCGCAAGATCATTTGAAAGAAAACTTGGCAAAATTATCGTCTGCTACCATCACCATCACCGCTACTACTACAGCCTCTAGTAGTAGTAGTAGTAGTAGTAGTAGTAGTAGTAGTAGTTTGTGCAAATTGTTTAAAGGCTTTTCGGTACTTATGATTAGTTGTCTTGCTGAAAATGTAATTAAAGACATAGATATAGATAAATGAAATAACCAGTCCGATAACATTTTTGACATGTTATCTTGTGAAGGAATATTAAATCTAACAGCTATTTTTGTTATTTAATGTAAATTATATTATAGCAATTCGCTTTTGTTTTCTTAGTGAGAGAAAAACTCTTCTTATAATTCCACTACAGCTACTAATAAGGATAGTATTATCATTTGTCACATTGGTGACAGATGAGCTGACATTACAAGAAAAATATTACACATATAGACGTATACACATATATTAACCATACATACGCACATGCACACGCATATATATATATGTCTGTATGTTCTCATCTGTTTATGATTAATTGAACTCTTTCCTGTAAAGAAGGAGCTGATCTATAACAAAGAAACAAAGCTCTATCGCTGGAATGTAGGTAACAAAAGCAATCTCACATTGTGAACTTGAGAAAATGCTTGCATATTTTTACTGTTCAGCGTACAGACTGTATTAGCAATGTACGAATTAGTCGGTTGATTTCTTTCTCTAAAAAAAAACTAACTTCGATATTCAGTGCCGGATCTTCAAAATTGGGGCCCTGAAGCTTAAAATGTTATGTGTACCCCCTATACAACCAACAACAGTAGGATAACATCCAATAAGGGTCAAAGAATGTTCTTGCCCTTGCAAGGAACTCCAGCCTTGAGGCCCTGGTAGCCCAAATGGTGAAGTGGTTGTGTGGAGTACTTAAAGATGAGTCTGACAGTGAGCCCTCTTTCCACCAGAAACAAGGTGTGGGTAATCACCGATATCTTTGTCAATGTGGTTGTTCCATGGCAGATCGCCACAATTTTCTTTACAAATTTAAGCACTACATTTCAGATTGTTATTCTCAAAGTCACTGGTGTGAACAAATATTTTCCACACTATGCCTTGTACTTTTAGAGTTATGCGGGTTGAAAATAAGGGAAGCATTATATGCATGAATGATGCATCATAAAGACATAAAACATAACAAATACCACAATCTAATATTAATCTTATATTTAAGATACATCTGAAAATTACAAAATACTCGTTTTTTCTGTTTTTATATAGCAACGTATTCCCTTACAGTTTTGTCATATGAGAGCTTCCTTGCAATATCATTTTCTAGAGACAATATGCATAAGGAATTTAAGCGCTCTTCAGTCATGGAAGACGCAGGCATTGGCAAGTACATCTTAAGTGCAGTGGTAATATTAGGGAACACTCAAATTCCACCGAGGTCGACTTTGCCTTTCATCCTTTCAAGGTCGATAAACTAAGTACCAGTTGCGTACTGAGGTCGATCTAATCGACTGGCCCCCTCCCCAAAACTTTCGGGCCTTGTGCCTAGAGTAGAAAAGAATATTAGGAAACACTTCAATTAATTGTTGCTCATAAATAAGCTGAAGAATTTCTGTGCATTGCATTTTAGATGGTGTGTTTCTTCTGTATTCCGCGATTTCCTAAGGTGTAAATATTCTTTGAACTGATATCACTCATTTATTAATTTGTGGTCGATATCGTCTTTGTAATGCGATATAATAAGTTTGATACTGTCTGCATCAAATTTTGAATTGTTCATCAGTTCTGACAGAAACTTGAACCTTTTCGCAATCTTCTCATATGGCTCCATCTTCTTGCTTAACTGAATTATCAAACAGTCATAGATTTGGTTTAGAACTTCTATCCTAAATTTTTCAACCCCTTTCAAAAAAGCCCTATCACTTGTTCCATCTGCAAATTTCTTTGTAACAGAATAATTTGAGGGGATATATTTACATAGACCTTTTGCTACTGATTCATAGTGTGAAATCCTGCCGGTTGAATTTTCCCACAGTTCTTTAACAAATGAAAGCAAAGATCCTAGCAGAAATACATTGAAATACATTAAAACCAGTGTTTGGAGTTTCTTACTTGTTTTGTTAAAACGCTCCGTAACTTCTTCCCAAACGACTGTTGAAATTGCATATTCCAATTTTACCAACATGTGGTATAAATTCTTTGCATTTCGCTTACATTCAGGCTTCTTTTCTGAGTCTTCAAACATATATATGTTTGAGAGTTTGTAAAATAACCCTATATCCATTTTTAATTGCCCAGACTGCTTCATAATGTGCACATCATCTAATTACACTTAAGCTCTTTAGAGAAAAGGCTAGATTGCCCTGTGTTTTTAGAATCCCCCATCTTCGAGGAGATTGAGAAAACAAAACATACAGCTACTGGAAGATGTCAAAATAGTCAATAACTTCAGGTACAGTAGACACTGCCTTTTACCAAACAAGGTTGAGTGAATGGATTGCACATGGTACATAGTCTGCATACCTATTAATGTTTTTAAGAAGTGCTTGTAGCACTTTCTCCAAGCCCTTCATATTGGAAGCATCATCGTAAGACTGACCATGAATAGTGAAGGCTTATGCTCCCCCAGAAATTGTGTTATTTTGTTAAACAAGGTCGTGGATGAATGGTTTTCTATTGGCAAAAATGCTAAAAATTTTTCACGGGGCTTCCCATTATAACAGTATCGAACCACAATTACCAGCTGGTCAACATGTGTCACGTCAGGTGTATAGTCAACTATAATTTAGTAGTATTTGGTGTCTAGGTTGTTGATCTGATTTACCACTTCATCTTTCACATGTTTTCCCTTGATTTCTATCAATTCTTCAGACACGGATTTGGATAGCTAGGTAATATTTACTTTTTCATTTTTACATTTCTCTAAATATTCATGTAAAAATGGATCAAACTCCGCAATAAGTTCAATGACTCCCAAGAAATTTCTATTGTTTGGGGAGCGCCATTTTTCCTCATGCTCTCGAAATGCTAAACCTCTTTCACTTAATGACTTTATAACTGCAACAACCCTTTTTAGTATTTCAAAATAGTACTGCATGTTTTTTTTCCAACTGTTTCTCAAGTTGCTGATCCACAGGGTTTTTATTTGATTTTCGTGTTAGCCAGCTCAACATCGCCCTTTTATGTTCCATAACTATTAGCCATCAAAATCAAGTGCTCTAATTATAGAGTGAAGGAACACAGATATGAGAAACAACGATACACAAAAGAAACAGCATAAAGCGTCCCAGTATGGAGACAATCAACGAGGGATAGGAAAGTAACACACACAGATTGCTCTGATTTCAAAAACAAATGGCCTCTACTAGCGGTGTTCTCCTACACACAGGAACTTTCTGACAGAAAACCCATTCAGCCACTATCAACGCCTAAATTTACTAGAGGTTATCACTTATGTTACCGATCTCACTTTCTTCTAAAGTTGTAACCAGAAGTTGACGTTGGTTTGGCCGAAGACACAAGTCTGTCTTTGTCCACTATACAAGCGCTTTTCAATTTTCTCCACCATACAAGCGCTTTTGCCATAATTGCCAAACAGACGAAATTTTGCTCTATCCAATCAAAGGAAAACTGAGTGGAGATATTTCAATTGGATTCGGTTTCACAAATACAGACAGACAAGCATGCAGGCAGGCAGACAGACAGACAGAAAGACAGACAGACAGACAGACAGACAGACAGACAGACAGACAGACAGATAGATAGATAGATAGATAGATAGATAGATAGATGGATAGATAGAGAGAGAGAGAGAGAGAGAGAGAGAGAGAGAGAGAGAGAGAGAGATAAAGTGCTCTATATGTCTACTGTTACAGAGGAAACGCCCCACCAAACACACCTTCCCGAAATATGGAAAGAGTTAAATGTTGCACTGACCCACATATCCGTGTTAAAAACAAAACACGCTGAACGACAAAATACCAAAGGAATTCGCTCGTTTCTATGAGATGTATATATATCTTCACCCACGCAGCAAACCGTCTAGGGTTAACTACATTTAATTAAAACTAAATAAGTGAGATCAAATCAAAGAAAGAAAATGGAGTACAAATGGAACTGTTTCCGGTTTCTTTCCATTCATTATTCTATGTAATTTCTTTTAATTGTTTTTTAATTCATATTCTATATGTGTGTGTATGTGCATGTATAGGTGGTGTATGTATGCATATATACATACATATATATTCCTAACGGAATACAGCATAAATATATATATATATATATATATATATGTGTGTGTGTGTGTGTATGTATGTATGTATGTATGTATGTATGTATGCATGTTTGTATATAAGCAAGTATATAATATATATATGAATATATAAATGTATATATACATATATACGTTATATACGTGTGTATGTGTGAGTGTGTGTAGATAAAAGATACCAGGGCACATTGTATTTCCGCTACCCAAGATCACTCACGAGGATTGGTCGATCTCAGAATATGGTAAACGATACTTGCCCAAGGTGCCACGCAATGTGATCGAAAGCTAGCCTCATCATTTCCAAACGAACTTATACATATAGAAGTGCATGTGTTTGCATGTCTGTTTCTTTGTATCATTGTTTGTGTGAGTGTGCGCGTGCGCGCGCGTGTGTGTGTGTGTGTGTGTGTGTGTGTATGTGTGTGTGTGTGTCGTTTGTATCAGTCTTTCTGCATGCGTGTTTTGCACGTACACATAAAATGGTAGACTGGGGTTTGTAACAAATATTAAATTTGATTTAAAGTGACACGCAGACAGTTAGAGTGAGAGACAGACAGACAGAAAGAAAGAAAGCTAAACAGATAGATACATAAATAGAAAGACAGTCAGTCAGGCAGACAGACAGACAGACAGATACATACATACATACATGCATGCATAAATGCATGCATCCATGCATACATACATACCCATGTCTGCATGCATAGATAGATAGATAGATAGATAGATAGATAGATAGATAGATAGATAGATAGATAGATAGGTAGATAGACGTCACTTGTAGATAAGTAAATTAATATATTTCAGCTAGCCGCCATATCACGTCCGCTGCCATCTTGCCTATCATATATTATATATTATGTACCCCATGTTTTCTACTCGTCTGAACTCTTGAAAAACTTTGGCATAATGTCTGCCATTTCGTCTTTCAAATGGTTAAAATCATGAATGACAAACAACAACAACAGCCATAACACGATGATGAAAATGATGATGACGATTATGATGATCATGATGATGGCGCCGCCGTTTCCGACAACAACGACAATAACAACTACAAATACAAGGACAGCAAAAAGTGCAAACACATGAATGGTGCTGCGTTGCACTTTAATATCAAGTCTATGTGACGGTGCAGTTGGTCTGCACTTTAGATATCCTTTTCCTTGTTCGAAGTGATGGTGGTGGTGGATTTGGCGGCGGCGGCGGCGGCGGAGGCAGCAGTGATGGTGTCTGAGATACTAGAGGTGGTGTCAGTCGTAGTGGTGGTGGTGGTGGTGGTGGTGGTGGTTGAGGTGTCGACGTGGCAATGGTGATAATGGTGGCTCGTGTGCTGGACGAGGCAATATGTGATGTATCATTATTAGTGGTGGTGGAAAGGCGGCGAGATGGCAGAATCGTTAGCACGCTGGACGAAATGCTTAGCGGTATTTCGCCCGTCGCTACGTTCTGAGTTCAAATTCCGCCGAGGTCGACTTTGCCTTTCATCCTTTCGGAGTCGATAAATTGAGTATCAGTAGAACAGTAGGGGTCAATGTAATCGATTAATCCCCTTCCATCAAATTTCAGGCCTTGTGCCTTTAGTAGAAAGGAAAGGATTATTAGTGGTGGTGGTCACAATGACTGTGGGGGTCATCCAGTTGATGATGGAGTGAAGGGGTGGGGGTTGAGTAGCAGTACTGATGCGGTGATAATTATGTTGGTTGAGAAGTGGTATGAGTGGTGGTAGTGGTACTGATGGTGATCGTAGTAATGGTGATGGTGGTGGTGGTCGTGGTGATTGTGGTCTTGGTCGTGGTCGTGGTCGTGGTGGTTCTACTGCTGTTGCTGCTGCTGCTGCTGCTGCTGATGATGATGATGCTGCAGGTGATGATGATAATGATGATGATGATGAAGACTACGACGACGACGACGTGATGTTGATGATGATGATGATGATGATGATGATGATGATGTGATGATAGCTGCAATGATTGTTGCTGTTGTCGGTGGTGCTGGTGCTGGTGATGAGGGCGGTTTAGTGGTGCTAGTAAAGGTTGTGTTGGTGGTTGTGGTGATGGTGGTTTTATTTGGATGGAGCCGTGGCATTGGTGGCGGTATTGTAGTGGTAGTACTAGTGGCGGCGAAGGTTGGCGGTGTTAGTGGTATTGGTGGAGGTGGGGCTACTGTTGCTGCTAGTGGTTGTGGAGAAGGTGATGGTGAACTTTAGTTAATGTCAAGAGGCAGGAATCAAAACACAACAAACACAACAAACACAAAAACACATTATCGACTGAAGAAAGGACAGGAAGAGGAGGTAGTGTATAGAGATGGAGAAGTGGTGAATGAAATCGTAGGAGCTGTTGTTAATAAAGAGTAGGAGGTGGTTGTGGATACTGAAAAGGAAATGGTGAGTGAACAATGGTAGCACTGTAGTTGTTAATGATGGTTATGGTGGTAGTAGTGGTGGTGGTAGTGGTGGTGGTGGTAGTGGTAGTAGATGGAGAGACGTTGATGCGTCATATGTAAATAAATATTTGATACATAAAATTTATGTAGCCTTCCAGTTTATTTATAAGTTAAATCCTCAAGGAATTGTGAGCATTTTGATCTGTTTTAAGGAATACGAGGTAGTAACAAGACCACGCATTACACAAGAGAATTGGTCTGCTTACAGTTCGGCACCTGGAGAGAAACATGCTCATGTCAGCCAACATCGAGAGTAACTGAGTTAGCGATCCCGTTAAGATGCCTGGTGTGTATTTTGAACCAGACCGCTATGTGGATAGATAGTGAGTCAAAGGAAGGAAGTGGTATAGCTTCGGCGATAGCTTCATCCGTCTTATACGTGATGGCAGTTGTTTGACATAATTCCACAATTCAGCAATAACTGGACACAGGACAAAAACGTATAACGGTTTCGTCACTCTGAGCGCATGTCGGACAAGCCAGGCTGACGTCGTTATCCTTACCTGTAGAATTTATCCAAAACTAGCAATATTCTTCAGTACAGTCAAGCCAGAAATCTTCTCTTTGGTCGATTTGTGATCCAGCTTAAATCAAAAACCAAGACTGAAGTGAACACTTGGCGTCTTCAACGATGTCAATCGATTATATTTCTTTACCATTTGAGTAGTTGGGCCGGAGATTTCTGGAAGCTCCTTATATCATTGCTCTGAAAATCCAACGGAATAAACCGTTTAGTAGATCTCCTGCGATATCCTGGTGTCTTCCCAAGAGCGTTATGGCTCTTGGCTACCTAGCCATCTATAAAATGCAACAGTTAACATACCACGTTCTTAAGGAGACACTGGTTATTGACGGAGACCTACTGAACAGTTTATTCTGGAGAATTTTCAGAGCAGTGATATAAACAACTTACATTAAATTTCTGGCCTAACTGTCCAACTGATGAAGAACTATAATCGATTGACATCATTCAAGATGACAAGTGTTCAGCTCAGTCTTGGTCTTTGATTGAAGCTGGATCACACGTCGATCAAAGAAAAGGTTTACGTGAAAATATATCTCACGAACAGCGACCTCTTTTCACTGTTTAGCATTCCCTGCAGATGATACTGGCAGAGTTGATACGCAGAATTTGAATTCAGAATGCAAAAACTTGAAACAAATGACCTAAGGCATTCTTGTTGTGTTGTTGTTGGCACTCCGTTCTCGGGGATATTCAGCGTGACACAGTGTGACAAGGCTCACCCTTTGAATTACAGGCACAACAGAAACAGGAAGTAAGAGTGAGAGAAATTTGTGGTGAAAGAGTACAGCAGGGTTCGCCACCATTCCCTGCCGGAGCCTCGTGTAGCTTTAGGTGTTTTCGCTCAATAAACACTCACAACGCCCGGTCTGGGAATCGAAACTGCGATCCTATGACCGCGAGTCCGCTGCCCTAACCACTGACCCATTGCGCT
>NC_068990.1:44738491-44740983 GCF_001194135.2 Octopus bimaculoides
TGTGTGTGTGTGTGTGTGTGTGTGTGTGTGTGTGTGTGTGTGTGTGTGTGTGTGTGTGTTTGTGTGTGTGTATGTGTATGTTTGTATGTGTGTGTGTGTGTGCGTACGTGCGTGTATATGCGTGCGTACGCGCGTGTGTGTGTGCGTTCGTGTGTGTTTGTGTGTTTGTACAGTATGTGTGCGAACACACAATAAGTTTAGTATAGATAATGCATAGTACTAGTCAGCGATATCTATCTTCCATGTAAATATATACGCATTAAGCCTACTGGTATTTATTTGTTTTTCTATATACATATTACACATTAAATGACATAACAGTGTTGCTATGCTATCTACATTTACTGGAAGATATGGAACGAAGTAAAAACTCCCAGATATAGAGAAATTTTAAACCATTACTTGGTGATTCTAGTAAAAATATAAATGGTAAGATTTTCTATATGCACATACATATACAAACAAGGAGACAGTAGAAATCGACCATAAAATAATAAAATAGAAGAGAACACTGTCTTGTACACTAACTGGTGCAACTTACCTGAATGATGATAAAAGTTCAGTGAGGTGGTCAGAAAAATTGTTTAGGCGTTGTCGTGTGGCGAAGAAGCTCGCTTTACAGCGATTCAATCCCACTGCACGATGCCTCGGGCTAGTCTTTCCTATTATAAGGATGTGCCGATCGATGCTTTGTGAGTAAATGTAGTTGACGGACACTCTGTGGAAGTCTGTCTTGTGTATGTGTATGTCTTTATGGCTGTTTGCACACACACCCCTCACTACTTGACAACCTGTGTTGCCTTGTTTATGTCCTCGCAACTTGATGGTTCGGTAAAACAGACCGGTAAAATAAGAAGCACCAGACTTTAAAAAAATAAATACTGAATTCGCCTTTAAGGCGATGCCCCATCATGGCTGCTGTCCAATGATGGAAACAATTAAAAAAGAAAAACAGGTAAATATCAAATCCTAGAGATTGAAATATAGAAGGTATGGAATATAGGAAACAAGAGAAGTTGTGATTATTATAGGAGCGCGAAGCAAATTACAGGAGCGAAAAATCAAGGAATTGTCTGGAGAAATTTCCATAGATAAAATTCAGTATGATACTGAGCAACGACAGAAAAGGCAGCAGTTCATATCTTCTTACCTACAATGATTGAAAGTGCTTCCTAGGTAGGTGTCAGTATTAAACTGCCAGCAATTTAATATTGGTTTTGTATACATACACAACCCCTTAGACTAGTAGTTGAAGAGTATATTCAGTTTTATGGAATCAATTAATTATATTACTGGTACTTAGCCAACGATGAATCCACAACGTGGAATCAATCTTATTAGTTGTACTTAGCTAATGATGAAGTCACTACGTGATTGTTCGTAGACTCACCCACGTCGGAAGATGTGATTCGATAAACATTCGGTTACTATTTTTAGCAGTTCCAGCGATTGTGTAAAACATTTTTCGTTAGCTCCACAAGAGGCTATCTCTATATCAGGCGTTTTAAGTTATACAATAGACACGGGGCTCGAAATTTTTATGGAAAGGGGCTAGTCGATAACATCGACCCAAGTGCTCAGTTGATCCTGAAAGAATGAAAGGCTAAGTAGACCTCGATGACATATGAACACAGAATGTAAAACCGAAACAAATGCCGCTGGGCATTTTTGTCCAGCGCGGTAACGATTCTGCCATCTCAGCACTTTAGAGAGATTATATAAATTGATTTCGAATTTTAACACAAGGTCAGAATTTTCAGGGAGGGACTAGTCGATTACATCGACACCGGTGCTCAACTAATACTTATTTTATCGAACCAGAAAAGATGAAAGCCAAACTCAACTTCAGCGGAATTTGAACTCAGAACATAAAGACGGACGAAATGCTGTCGAGCATTTTGCTCGGTGTACTAACGATTTTGTTAGCTCGCCGCCTTGAAAGAGGTAATATAAATTAAACAGTAGAATCATATGAAATACTTTTCGATGTTTTTTTTTTTTTTGTGTGTGTGTTTTAGTCGGTGGGTGAGAGTAATACTCATGACTCTTTACAGGGCTTTCGAGACTAATAAGAAGTAAGGATTGAGGTAGGCAGGGAGGGGAGAGTGGAGGAAAATAACATTTTTTCAGTCGGATACTTACCTGGGTCCCATTTGTGGCGACGTCACCACTGCCCTGTACCACCGGTACTGTATTAGAAGCGTCCATGTTGGGCAGGACAAGCAATAAAGAGAGAAGGGTGATTAAAGTACCAGATACCATTGTTGAGAGATGGTTGTCAGGTGATCCAAAGTAAAATCTGGAAAAAAGAAAAACAAAATCAAAATAGAGAATCGAATATATATATATATATATGTGTGTGTGTGTGTGTGTGTGTGTGTAAATATATAAAAATAAAAAGATAAAGAGAGCAATGGTAAGGTTGGAGAAGTATTTTATGGATAGAGTCTCAACCTTATATATATATATATATATGCATATATATATACATA
>NC_068990.1:44741490-44745105 GCF_001194135.2 Octopus bimaculoides
ATTCATTCACTCACAATAGACAATAATTTGTGATTTGAGCAAGATTCGGGTGAATTTAGCTTCTCTTTCTACCAATATGTCAAGCAAAGGCGTAGAAGAGTGGTCTCCAAATTTTTATTTGTTTGTTTTTTTTGGTACCACAGACCAGGAGAACGTGCACATAACAAAACACAATAGAGAATAATATATAACTTAATTATATATATATATGTATACTCTTTTACTCTTTGATTTGTTTCAGTCATTTCACTGCGGCCATGCTGGAGCACCGTCTTTAGTCGAACAAATCGACTCCGGAACTTATTCTTTGTAAGCCTAGTACATATTCTATCGGACTCTATTACCGAACCGCTAAGTTACGGGGACGTAGACACAGCAACATCAGTTGTCAAGCGATGGTAGTGGGGGACAGCAAAAAATCATTCTAAAATTGTATTTTAACGTAAGCGTGCCCAAACAAGTCGAATGCTTACACAGAGCAGGTTTCACAGTCACATCATCCAAACATTCAAGGTTGTGAATAGTTTTCAGGACATTCATAAAGAGAAGGTCTTACAGCTGTTTCCGGGAAATTTTATATATCCTTTCATCAGTGACGGTGCGAGAAAATATTTAAGTAATAGTTATTATAGAGAAGACATGAAATACAGAGTGAAGTGAAGGAATGAAAGCAAACGTGAGATACTTAGGGATATTGTATTTGCAGTTCCATTATTTAAGCAGAATGGTGTATATATATAAGTTGGAACTCACACACAAGGTACAGGAAACTTATATATACACCATTCTGCTTAAATAATGGAACTGCAAATACAATATCCTTATGTATCTGACGTCTGTTTTCAGTCCTTCACTTCACTCTGCATTTCAGGTCTTCTCTATAATAGATATTACTTAAACATTTTCTCGCACCGTCTCTGATGAAGGGATATATAAAATATCGCAGAAACAACTGTAAGACCTGTTCTGACAGCTATTCACAGCCTTGAATTTTTTTATCTCATTCTGTTAATTTTTATATAGATACATGCTAATACATGACCTACATTGGACTCCTCATTCGTATCATTATCGAACCTGGAGCTTAACTATAGTCTATCCATAGCACTTACTCAGCATTACCTGACACTTTTGTGTCTTCTTGGCACCAATACTTCTCATATCATATATATATATATATATATGTGTGTGTGTGTGTGTGTGTGTGTGTGTGTGTGTGTGTGTGTGTGTGTGTGTGTGTGTGTGTGTGTGTATATAATGCAAAACACCCTACAAACTATGATAGGCCATAAAATAGAAATGAAATTTCAAAATTCGTTCTTTCTGTGCGGCCCGGTAATGGTCCCCAACTACGCCTAAAAACTTTTAGAAGTAGCCTCTAAGCTAAGGACCACTATATTTGAAACCTTATCGCCATATCTTACTTCCTGCTCCACATTGTTTGCCAATTGCTTGTCTATTTATAAACACAGACCTAGAAATGGTATGGCCTAGTGGTTAAGGTAGCTGAAAGCCAGTTCTCTGTATATTCATAGCCTGCTTAGGGTGATTTGCTGCTGCTGCTGCTGCTGCTGCTTCATATCAGGTTGGCCTTGATCACCCACATTTATGATCAAAGCCATTCTAGCCATGGCTATCGCATCTTTAAAGATATACGATAAGGTACTGAAAAGTTCCTGGCTTTAAGAGTATCACGAAAGCCTAGTTGGAGGCCCAACCTTCTGAGTTTTTTTTACAGGGCTTATAAAAACTAAAAGACTGCTGCAGTAATTGTGTGAATCTGGGAGGGGGGGATATGTTGAATGAAATCATAACTGATCCTCCTGTATTTTCTTTTACTTTTCAGCACTCCTTTGTGGTTTACCTCAGCTATATTATCCAATATGTCGCTCCTTTTACTTTTTATTTTCCTTATAACACGATAGTATGATTTTAGAGACATTTAGCAGCTTTTTCCAGTAGATATAGATATATAACAGACGACACTATATAACAGACGACACTATATAACAGACGACACTATATAACAGACGACACTATGCTGGCATGCAATAGTATCGAGCGCTAAACCATGTGTTTGCAAACAAACCTCTTAATCACACAGTTATGTCTGCCAAGTGCACAATCCATGTAGTTTAGAGGAATCAAAGGAGAAAGTGTAATATTCCTACTCGTCCTATGGTTATCATAGGCCCAAATGAAGTGAATTTAAGAACAACTCAGAACCGAAATTAGATCATGGTGCACTCCGCTCCCACCAAATATTGATTTCTTAAATTGTCACAAGTTATACATTATAGGGTGGAGGCGCAATTACCCAGTGGTTAGGGCAGCGGACTCGCGGTCATAGGATTGCGGTTTCGATTCCCAGACCGGGCGTTATGAGTGTTTATTGAGCGAAAACACCTAAAGCTCCACGAGGCTCTGGCAGGGGATGGTGGCGAACCCTGCTGTACTCTTTCACCACAACTTTCTCTCACTCTTACTTCCTGTTTCTGTTGTGCCTGTAATTCAAAGGGTGAGCCTTGTCACACTATGTCACGCTGAATACCCCCGAGAACTACGTTAAGGGTACACGTGTCTGTGGAGTGCTCAGCCACTTGCACGTTAATTTCTCGAGCAGGCTGTTCCGTTGATCGGATCAACTGGAACACTCGACGTCGTAAGCGACGGAGTGCCAACAACATACATTATAGGACACATAATCCATTGATTCCAATATAATTCTTTGTACTATAGACACATGGTCTGAAATTTTGTGAGAGTGCAGTAGTCGATTAGATTGCCTATAGTAGAAAGGATTTATAACGCACCATTCAAATGAAAAATAAAATGCTAACACACGCCTCCGACTTGATTTGAACACATGATGCAAAAACTAAATGCTTCAAATTTTTTTTTTATTAAAAACCTTCCCACCCCTTCCTGTGCTTTACCAATTTTGCCGGTAGCCGACCACCAAGACAGTCATCCAGCCCCAGAAATTAAAATCTATGAATTTCAAAATTAAATCCGACATTAAAGTTTAATATCATTCTTTACTTTTTTAGAATTTCTTTTAGCATTTTTGTCGTGGTTGCGGCTGCGTGGTTGGAGAGGGCTTTGTGGTTATTATACGTACATACAAACATACATACACACATACACTTTTAAAGATAAATGCAATTTTTAGCTAAATTCAGTTTTCCAAATTGTCGTTTCGCTTAGTATAGAATTTTTGTCTGTTGTTATCTTAATTCAATTTACTTATCTCAGACGTTGCACTGGTTACATAAGTGTTTTTGAACATTTGTCTTACATTTTCTCTGACCTGCAGAAATCAAATTCGATTGTCGATCACAATAATGGCGAGACCGTTTTACAGGATTTATTTTTTCACAAGCTTACTAAAAGTTTACTAAATTGTCGAAACATGATATACTTGATGCAAGCTGTTGATAGTTGTTGTTGCCGTTGTTGCAGCGGTTGTGGTGGTGGTGGTGGTGGTGGTGGTGGTGGTCATAGCGTCGTTAGGGTAATACTGTGATGATGATGTCAGTGTGTGGTATAGTACAGGCGATAGTGGTGTCTGGTAGTGTTCCTGGTGTGTTACTGTGGTATGTGGTAGTAGTGATG
>NC_068990.1:44745763-44751852 GCF_001194135.2 Octopus bimaculoides
AAAGAAAGAAAGAAAGAAAGAAAGAAAGAGAGCCTCTTCTGTAGCACTCTATCAGTTACGACGACGCGGGTTCCAGCTGATCCGATCAATAGAACAACCTACTCGTGAAATTAACGCGCAAGTGGCTGAGCACTCCACAGTTTCTCAACCCTTAACATAGTTCTCAAGGAGATTCAGCGTGACACAGAATGTGACAAGGCTGGTCCTTTGAAATACAGTATGAAGTCTTTTGACATGCCTTTTCAATCTTCCAACTGACAGGTACACTTTTCCACATGTTGCACATGGTCATATCACAATTTACAAGAATTAATTCCTATGAGATCTCTGGTGGCTGACCAGGCTTGCATGACTCAAGCATTTCCTCCCACAAATCACACACATAAAACGCAACACCCTCATTTTCCACAGGTTCATTCTTTCTAAACCTTCTCTTGATCTTCTCGTGCTTTATTCTCTCTCTTTCAAACTTCGAACAACCACTGTGCACTCTTTTCTTTCATCCATTTCGGTCTTGCGCCTCCCTCTTCCAATCAACAACTGAAACTCCTGGCGAGGAGCGGGATTTTTGAAGATAGATAGATAGATAGATAGATAGATAGATAGATAGATAGATACATACATACATACATACAGACAGACAGACAGACAGACACACACACACACACACACACACACACATATGTATGTATGTATGTATGTATGTATGTATGTATGTATGTATGCATGGTTGAAGTCAACTCGTGACCGAGTAAGACCACTTCTAACTCAGAGTGGACCTGAGAACAATAATGGTTATGAGGTGATACCACGTTCCTGAAAGCCCTTGAACTCCTATACCAGAGCCCCTCTACCGCATGCAATTTAAAGTTATACCCAGGACATACATACATACATACATGATCGCTTCATTTTGACAAATTGCAGCCGTCTACAATAATCTCCATTACGTCTGTGTGCTCTGAAAACCATACGACTGTGCGCCTTCAACAGGTTAAGTCTGCACGCAGAAACTTAATAGAGAGACAAGATAATCCAGATATATTATACAACACATATTCCATCTCTAAGAATCAGTAACTGGAATCCAATTGCTACATCAACTGTCGGTTTGATTTCACAGTGCCTTCTCTTAGACGTTTCCCCCTAACGAATACGTACAATACAGCAGCGATTTGAAAGAAGCATATTTTCACACAGTTGAATGACCGTCAGCTCTCATGGGTTCTACTGCCCTTTAACGGGTCTTGCTTTTTTTTTTTATACCGCATGGTGTTCAACACCCCCTCTTCACCAAGCTGGCTTGATGAGGTTACCAGTTTAGTTGCCGACGACCCGACCATGCAACAGGTTGTACTGTGTCACATATTATCAGTGGCACTCAAGAGTGATGTAACTAATACATCCATTTGTTGTTTACACCACCTGTCTACGTCTGTTGTTTTTTTCTAAATTCTCCCATATATATGTGTATATATATATATATATATATATATATATATATATACACACACACACACATATATACATGCATATATAGTGTGTACGTATATACATATATACATATATACTTATACACACATACACACTCCTATTAGTCTATCATATACAACACCATTTCATATACTATACGTCTTGTATTACAAGTGTTCTAATGCACATTTCTAATACATATATTATACAAGTCTTACCCAGCACTCATTCCATTCAAAAGCTAGCTACACAACGATTGTCTTGTATGCATGTCTGCACAGTAATTCACACGCTGTCGCAAAAGTTGACAAACCAAACAGTTCTAATTTACATTCATAGCTACTACTGCTACTGTCGCTTGTGCAGTCATTGCAGCAGTTTCTTGTTGTCGTTGTTGTTGCTGTTGTGATGGTGGTGGTGGCGTTAGTTATTATTGCTGTCTAAATCTGTCAACATAAAATGGCTTACTTCGCAAACGTCTCAAGTGTCTAACATATTAAAGAGCTTGGGGAGACGGAAAGAAAGAAATAGAGGAAGAGGAGTAGTAGATGGTTGACTTGGTAAAGAGGCGGAGAAAATGTAGCCAAGTGATATTTTGTTACGTCTTTTTACGTTCTCAATTGAAATCCCTCTGAGATCAATTTTTCCTTTCATTCATTCGAGGTCGACAATATTATGCACTAGTCATGTACTGAGAGCAGTCGACTGTATTCTCAGCCCCTACATGATATGGCCTCGTTCGAAGTCTACCAAACATATTATGTATGTGTCTGTGTCCCACCTCCATATGTATTATGTTTGCATAAATGTATGTAGGAACATACATAGTCTTTGTATATGTATACATACGTGTATTTATATAAAGGATAAAAGAGTAAAGACCCCCTTCAGTCATGAATGACCATAGGATTACACCTAGAAAGTTCCACCCAGCAAGTCCCCACGAGTCCGAGCAAAGTTATTTATTGAAGGCCAGCACTCGCTCATGCATACCAGCCTCCCTTCTTCACGCCATTGATGTTGTCCAAAGGAAAGGCAAAAGTTGGTACAGCTTGGCACCTGTGACTTCGAAGCTCACTTTTACAGCTCAGTGAACTGAAGCAACCTGAAATAAAGTGTCTTGTTCAAAAACACAACGCACAGCCCGGTCTGGAAATCGAACTCACTACTTCATGATTATGAGCCCGACGTTATAACCACTGAGCCATGCGCCTTCATTGTACGCATATATTTATGTGTGTGTGTTTGTGTATGCATGTGTGTATGTGTGTATATATGCATGCACACACATGTGTGTATTTTTGTATGCATGCATCTATGTCCATATGCACGAATCAGGTGATACATGTTCAAGTCCCACGGACAGCCTTCAATTCGACATTATCTATCCAAAGAGATTTTTTTTTACCTAATTTACTATTTATAGCTTTATCTGCTTCGAGATCCACCGATGCAAAAATGTATTATTACAACTTTTATGTTAATCTAACCATTCTAGTAACATATGTGTCCTAATAGTTTATACTTTGCCTTGAGGCTTTCAACTCCTGATGAAGTTGTAGGAGATTACATTTTGACATACAGTTTATCTTGGGTAATTTTAGACCTCTCCCAGTCTGATCACCACTGTCTCCACCTCTGATCACAACAAGCTTCTTCCAGAAAGGAAAAGAGACAAATAGACAAAAAGAATTGCCCCCAGTACGGGAATCGTACTTTATTTATCGACAAACCTTGAAAATTGCTGCAAAATACAAAATCCTTTTCCTCCGAGAAGGGCAGTAAAACTATTTCTCTATTGCGATAGTACCTGATTTTGGTACATTTTTTGATAAAGGCATTATCGAAAAACTGGAGCTGCCAGAAATATATGAAGGTCATATTCTTATTCAATGGCGGGAATATATCTAGAATCAAGTCTAAAATCTGAGGCACAAAAAAAAACACTTTCTTTAAATTTGTTTCCCAGCCAGTGTTACAGTCCTTAAAATATTACTCTGAATTAGTGAATATACCAGTAACTATTAGAAATTTTACTTACTGGTGGTAAGGTCACTAGTCTTCTGATGCAATATTTTAAATAGTTCTTAATGAATTCGACATAAGCCAATAAGTTACGCTTTCTTATACATGCACACTAAGCAACAGAGTAAGGTACATACACGCGTGTGCGCACACATTCACACTCACACACAGACACATACATACATACATACGTATGTGTGTATGTATATATATATATATATATATATATATATATATATATATATATACGAATGCATGACACACACGTCATGCATTCGTATAGAGATGTGCATACATATGTGTATGTAAAATATTATGCATAGATATGTATACATACATACATTCAAAAGTTCGTTCTCATCCTTAGTCCTTTTCTCCTTACGTTAGTATGGGGGAGTTTGGTTGTGTGAGTGAATACGTATATGTGTGCAAGTATGTGCAGTTGTTCATGTTCACGCCCATACGCACACTCTTCATTTTTTCTTTCTTTTTGCTTTCTCTCTTTTTTTCTTCCTCTTAAACTGACCCAGGTTTAAAATGTCTTGAACTGTAATCGGCGTATGTATGTATGTAGGTATGTATGTAGGTATGTATGTAGGTATGTATGTAGGTATGTATGTGCGTGTGTGTTTGTATATGTATGTATCTATTTATGTATCTATGCATGTATGTGTGTATGTATGTTATCTTCTATTTCTAATTATCTGAAATCTTCGTGTACGGGAGGAGCTGGTTTCTAACAAAGATACAAAGCTCTATTGGTAGTATGTAGATAACAAAGACAAATTCATATTTTAAACTTGAGAAAGTTTTTCATATTTTTATTGTTCCACTGACAGATTGCATTTATAATGCACGAGTTACCTGGTTGATTTTTTTCTGAAAGTCTAGGTTATCCAAATTGTCACCTAGGCATTTACTCACAGAACCAAATGCACAAATTATTACTGGTATATATGTAAATATATGTAAATATATATAAACTGGTATGTGTGTGTGTGTGTGTGTGTGTCTATGTATCTATGTATGTTCGCATGCATCTACGTATGTGTTGGTTGGTACTCCGTCAGTTACGACGACGAGGGCTCCAGTTGATCCGATCAACGGGACAGCCTGCTCGTGAAATTAACGTTCAAGTGGCTGAGCACTCCACAGACACGTGTTTCTTTAACGTAGTTCTCGGGGGAGATTCAGCGTGACACAGTGTGACAAGGCTGACCCTTCGAATTACAGGCACAACAGAAACAGGAAGAAAGAGTGAGAGAAAGTTGTGGTGGAAGAGTACAACAGGGTTCGCCACCATTCCCTGCCGGAGCCTCGTGGAGCTTTAGGTGTTTTCGCTCAATAAACACTCACAACGCCCGGTCTGGGAATCGAAACCGCGATCCTACGACCGCGGGTCCGCTGCCCTAACCACTGGGTCATTGCACCTCCACTACGTATGTGTATGTATTCAGTAATTTCCATGTTTCCTGTTTTACTCTTCCCTTCTGCCGTCAGAGTAATGAGATGTATCCTTCCGTTTTGTGTTAACTTGTCTAAGGAACCGGTTAAACGCCGCTAAAACTCCAGTAACAAATTGCAGGACCACAACTTGATATGTGTGTTTGTGGTTTTGTCTTTAAAATTTAATTTCCTCTTCGCTGACTTGAATTCAATAACCAACAAATTGACAATATGTATGTATATCATTGTTCAGTTTTATTCCAAAATTTCTTGCTAATAGATAAAGAGTCGGTTTCTAACTTAGATCCAAGGCTCCTTCATTGGATATTTTGTTTGTATGTATGTATTCATTTATTTATGTATATATGTATTATGTATGTGTGTATGCATGTATGTATGCATGTATGCATGAATGTATATATGTGTGTATATGAGCAGATTTGTATGTTTTGCTTTATGTATGTATTCTCATGCATGTAGTTGCATATCTAGACATTCTCATATATATTTAAATGATAAATTTCTGGACTGTTTTACAGATTTTTACAGTTCCTGTGATGGATTGGATCTGTAGTCTTCGAATTAGCTTTCTCTGCCGCCTTGCTTTCGTTTTAGGTAGAAGCGGTCTACGTCACTGTTTATGTAGAAATTATGTGTGCCTATTAGTATTTTTCGGGTTTTCACGTCAATTGCTCGGATCTCATCAAGCGTCCAATCAAGCAGCCCAAATGTTGGTATGAGTACTGGCACTGCAAACGCATTGTGGGCCACTGTTTTATTGAATGCCGAGAGTTCTGAAGTCCAAATTTTCTTTATTTGACTGTGATATTCTTTAGTGACACGTGTTTAGTTACAGGTGCCCTAGATACCTGTAATATTCCTCGTCAGATATAGGGGAAATAGTTAAATCATTGATGGAGATGTTGCTAGTCTGGTTTATAGCTTTCTCCCTTTTCACAACCATATAACAACATATGTATGTATGTGTGTGTATGTATGTATGTACGTATGTATGTATGCATGTATGTATGTATGTATGTATGTATGTATGTATGTATGTACATTATTGTCTTGTTTTTTTTCTACATTTATTGCCAATAGAGAAAGAGTTATGTGTGTGTGTGTGTGTGTGTGTGTGTGTGTGC
>NC_068990.1:44751934-44755356 GCF_001194135.2 Octopus bimaculoides
TTTCTACATTTATTGCCAATAGAGAAAGAGTTATGTGTGTGTGTGTGTGTGTGTGTGTGTGTGTGCAAGGCGTGTGGTGCAGTGGTTAAGGTATTCGTAAGGTCATGAGTTCGAAAATTTCATGTTGCTCCAGTCTACTCATCTGGTATAAAAGGAGTTGTACCTGTATTTCAAAGGTCCAGCCTTGTCACATTTTGTGTCATGCTGAATCTCACTGAGAACTACGTTAAGAGTACGCCTGTCTGTGGAGTGATCAGCCATTTGCATATTAATTTCACGAGCAGGTTGTTCCGTCGATCGGATCAAATGGGATCCTCGTTGACGTCACTGACACAAGTATTTATGCAAGTATATGGAGTCAGTGCGTTTGCTGATCTGTATGTTTTGTTTTATATGTGTATTCATGCATATACTTTGCATATTTAAATATGTGCATGTGTACTTACATGTTAAAGTTTTGGTATATTTTACATTTCCATTGATGGCTTGTATACTCCTTTACTTGTTTCAGTCATTTTGACTGCGGCCATGCTAGAGCACCGCCTTTAGTCGAGAAAATCGACCCCAGGACTTATTCTTTGAAAGCCTAGTACTAATTCTATCGGTCTCTTTTTGCCGAACCGCTAAGTTACGGGGACGTAAACACACCCGCATCGGCTGTCAAGCGATAGTGGGGGGACAAACACAGACACACAAACACACATACATACATATATATATATGTATATATATACGACGGGCTTCTTTCAGTTTCCGTCTACCAAATCCACTCACAAAGCTTTGGTCGGCCCGAGGCCATAGTAGAAGACACTTGCCCAAGGTGCCACGCAGTGGGACTGAACCCGGAACCATGTGGTTGGTAGGCAAGCTACTTACCACACAGCCACTCCTGCGCCTATATCTGTAATCTAATTAACTTTCTCTCTTTTCGGCTTTGAGAACCCTAATTTCTCAAGATTGGTGCTAGGGCATTTTGTTACATAACCTAGTACCCAATACCTACTGGTATAAATCTGGTCTTGTATTTTTGTATTATGTATGTATGTATGTATGTATGTATGTATGTATGTATGTATATATGTATGTATGTATGTATGTATGTATGAAACACACCAGTTGCAACATTGTTCGTTCATTTTCGTGACACAGAAGCAACAATTAAAAAAAATAAGTTGAGATAATGCAGCCTTTGACTCTATTATAGGAACCGCACAGAGACACATACGCGCACGCACGCACACATTCACACACAGGCATAGAACGATACATACATGGAGACAGACAAACGGAATGACGGACATACAGACAGATAGATAGACAGACAGACAGACAGAGAAGACAGACAGACAGACAGACAGACAGACAGACAGACAGACAGACAGACAGACAGACAGACAGACAGACAGACAGGCAGGCAGGCAGGCAGAGACACAGGCGTATAAACATAGACGGATAATGATACATATATGGTAATTGAGACACACAAAGAGACAGATAGATGAACAGATAGGCAGAGACAGACACGTATGCACACGTACACACACATATACTCACACATGCACGCACGCACACGCACACGCACACGCACACACACACACACACACACACACATATATATATATATATATTCATACACGCATTCATGCATATAGACATAGATACATGCATACACACATCCATAAAAGCATGCATACATACATGCACCCACATGCATACATACATATAAACAGACAGAGAGACAGACAGACGGACAGAAAGACTACAATAGCCTAGTTTGTATAAGTTATAACGTTAGATGAAACCAAATACCAATCTGTAACGATATGTTGTTCTCTTAATATCCCGTCTTCACTTCTGTCTTCTAGATGCCTCATTCTCTCACGTTTTTGTTTTGCTTTGTATTATTATTATAACATTTAATATTATTTTATTATTATTATTATTATTATTATTATTATTATTATTATTAGTTGTTGTTGTTGTTGCTGGTGGTGGTAGTGTTTTTTTTGTTTTGTTTTTCTTTTTGCTTTTAATTCTATTTTGTTTTTTGTTCTTGCCACCGCCCAAGTATTAGATATGGCCAACGCCCTCAGACCAGACGTAAAATCAGTTTCGAATCTACAATTTTTGTCCCTAATTTATTTACCCTACCCTAACTACCCACCAAGCTACACACCTACACACCTACCTCCACCCTTTTAATCTACATTCTTATCACTCCTCGCTATCTTCGGCCTTCACCTTGGACAGTCATTAAAGCATCGCTTCTACATCAATTGCTCCACCGGCGTCACGGCGACTTGCATTCTCCTTTGTATTGAGCCCCAAAATTTTTGGGGTGGAGCCCTTGAGGCCAATAAAAGAAGCAGAATCGTTCACACGCCAAGCGAAATGCTTAACGGTATTTCGTCTGCTGCTACGTTCTGAGTTCAAATTCCGCCGAGGTCGACTTTGCCTTTCATACTTTCGGGATCGATTGAATAAGTACCAGTTACGCACTGGGGTAGATGTAATCGACTTAGTTCCTTTGTCTGTCCTTCTTTGTCCCCTCTGTGTTTAGCTCCCCTTGTGGGCAATAAAGAATTAAATTATTATTATTATTATTATTATTATTATTATTATTATTATTATTATTATTAATAATAATAATAATAATAATAATAATAATAATAATAATAATAATAATATCAATGCGGCGAGCTGGCAGAATCGTTAGCACGCCGAGCGAAATCCTTAACGACATTTCGGGGGTCGTTACGTTCTAAGTTCAAATTCCGCCGAGGTCGACTTTGCCGATAAATTAAGTACCAGATAAACACTGGAGTCGATGTAATCGACTAGTCCCCTCCCCAAAATTTCAGACCTTGTGCCTATAGTAGAAAGGATTATTATCATCATCACCAACAACACCCTCGCCACCAACACTAGTAGTGCCATCACTGGGGCAATGACTGGTAGAGTCATTAGAAGATCAAATAAAATGCCATGCTGCAGTTCTGAGTTCAAATGTAGCACGAGTTCAATTTTGAATTTTGTCCTACTCTTCTACTAGTCACTATCACCATCTACAAACCCGGGATCGATAAAATAAGTGACCATAATATATTAATTATAACAGCTAATCAAAGCAACTAATTAAACAAACCGTACGAATCTGTTTCTATACCTGGTCATCCGACCTACAAGAAATAGTAGCCAGCTAGCCTTCAAATCAAAGCTTCACTGCTTTAACCAGGAAGGAAACTCATTAAGGAATGTAATCCAAGACACACCTCACTACTACTACTGCTACTATTTTACGGACCTCTCCACCCCCCATCCTGATCTATTGCTTGAAATCCAAGGAGTTGAATACGAGGAGGAGGAGGAGGAGGAGGACGACGACGACGACGACGGGAAGAAGAAAAAGAAGAAAAAGAAGA
>NC_068990.1:44755366-44758543 GCF_001194135.2 Octopus bimaculoides
AAGAAGAAGAAGAAGAAGAAGAAGAAGAAGAAGAACAACAACAACAACAACAACAACAACAACAACAACAACAACAACAACAACAACAACAACAACATTGGGGGCGTTTAGCAGGAGAAAAATGTTAAATGACAGCTGCTCCGAAAAATGAAAATATCTATTAATAACGGTTAAAAGACACGGATCAAATCAAATGTTGATGGATAAATGTGCAAATAATAGTTGTGAAATGTGTAAAACATTGCTTCATATAATTAAAGTATTAAAAAAATGTTCATAGTGGTTGGTGGGCGATCTGATACCTACCATTTGTAAACAAACTATCGGCGTATGGTTCATATCAACACCAAGCCGATTACGTCCTCACATAGAAAAAAAAAAGAGAAAAATATAATAAAAACCGTAACATAAATTAATAGAGAAATATGTACTTTGAATCCGATGCGTAAAAAGTACGAAAAATGGAGTACATAAAACGCAACATCATCAGAAAAAATAAACCGGTATCAGACGAAAATAAAGATAATCTAAATTTCCAGAGGTTACATTTCAAGTCTCGTAAATATAACAGAAAAGGCGTAAATGGATACGAGAGGGATATGTTTTCTTTTTTCATGCATGTTTCACAGCGACACTTTGCCCACCCAAAAGAAACTTCGACAATATAATGGTATAAAAATTTGAAGGAAAATAATCCATACCTACACGTAACGTTAGATCCCAACAGACTTGCTACATTAAGATGATACATTCTCAGAAACGAAAAATATCAGAGGTCGAAATAGATTACTCAAAAGAAATAATACATTAAAAAAACACAAGTAACAAACACAAAACAAGCATAAAGACAATGAGAACGTAACCTAACACCTACAAATCAATGTAAATAGTGAAATACAACAAAGCCAAACCTAGTTTTCCCATACATCTTGTGATACATCTGGATACCTCATCAGTAAAGTTTCCTCTCATTAGGTATTTCGGGTCTTTCAACATCAGACACTCTCACCCCAAGCAAGCCCATTCGAGGTTGACCCCAACTTATACCCACTATCCTTAGTCACACCTCCCCTTCCGGAGTTCGCAGCACCTGATTCACCATCACCTTGAGACAACCTCCACTGCTTCTGCAGCCAACTTCATGACCTTCCGTTAACAGTTCCTGATCAATATATCCAAAGCAGAACTACACAAAAGACTATAAATAAAAGAGATTGTGGTGAAAGAGTTAAGATAGGAGAGATAATACCAAAACTAAACAACGACAAAAATAAAGACAAATAATACTATTATGCTTTACCTTTTTCAGTCGTTGTTAGTCAGTGTTAGTCTTGAAGGGTTTTAGTCGAACAAATTATCCCAGTACCAACGTATTTTTTATCTGAACAATCATGGGAGGCGATAACAACAGAAGAAATAACCCAGAGGCTGCTACAAACAGAACTTGAAGGCACCAGCACATAAGCTCCTATGCTTTTGATTACAATGTTTAATTATGAAACATAAATTGCAAGCAGTGACGCTTAATAAAGTAGAAAACACCTAATTGCCACACTGAGAGGGAAATAATCTTAATGTCTAGAGAAAAGAAAGGTGGAGCGTATAAACTGCAACCACATAACCTGTCTGCTTATAACCTACAAAACCTCAACACCAAATGATAGCGCAGAGAATAAATAAAACAGCCTGTTTACAGGAAAGAAGACGAGATTCTGCAAAAGCTCATATGTCGGTAAAGATTATTTCAAAACTATAATTGAAGACTATAGAAGACGGTTTGGGCATCACATGTACTTACTGCCAGGAGGTCTTTGGTAATGTTCCTCAGATTCAATCCCGGAAACATTGGCCGTGACTAAGATAGTGTCAACAGTAGATACATTAAACTCGTTGTGAGTGAATGACAAATAATTTTGCAGATTCAGACAGAAGAGCTATATAATAAAAGAATGTATCTCCGCGAGAAGGGGAATAATTCTCCACTCCTATTTTGCTTTTGTCTGGTATTAACATCTTTATGCTTCATGCTAAACCAGGTAGGTCTCGAACGCAGATGGAACTGGAGGACGCCAACCTGAAGCTGTACGTTTCAGATAATAAACATCTAGAAACACTGCCACAGATAGTAAAAAGATTAATTGCAAGAACTGATATGAACTTCGGACTAGAAAAATGCTCAAGGGACGGTAATTGAAGAGACGAAAATTGATTAAGGGCACTCGATAAAAAGATTGAAATATGAGAATCATAATAAATATATACAAATACTTCAGAATCAATGCATTTGGTAACTTAGAGAAAATACAAATAAAAGAAAAGATAAGACAACAATATTATAGACGTTTTATATAGGTGAACTGTCAAAATAAAGCAATAGGTATCAATACTCTCAGTAGCAAGTTATAGGTGCAATAATTTTGACTGGACGGTGAATAAAACAGCAAGACTAAACTGAAAAACTCTAAGAGATCATTGTGAGGTAAACTCTAGTAAATCAATTATCAGAAATTGAAATCTAAATATAATGAAGCTTCTGACTTTGGTATGGTTAGGATAAAGCTCATTATCGTGTGCATTTATGCGTCTTTTTGTATAAATAACAATGTGCATGTATATGTGTGTGTGTATTTGTGTGTATTTGTGCGTATGTGTATGCGCGCGCGTTTGCATGTATATGTATGATTGCATGTGAGCATGTGCCAGTGCTAAAGTCCTAATATGTGATTGATACAGTTGAGGTTAGGGTTATTGTGCGTATGTATTTATCGCAAAAGTGTTTGTAAACATATGTATGTGATTTTGTGTGCGCATTGTCGACTGGCCTGTAAATATCTATACGTATATATTCATGAATAAATACATATATGCAGACATGTGTATATATGTGTATATATATGTGTATGTGTGTGTGTGTGTGTGTGTGTATACACACACACTCACTTTCGCACATGAACACATGCATGTGCGTGAGTATATGTGTGTGCATGTCTGTGTTTGCGTGTGTGCGTGTGTCATTATTTACAGTCACTTATATGCGTTTCACCTTGAAAGAGCTTTGTTCAAACTGTATGCAGTTTCAACACATATATGTAGATACATACATATGTATACACACACATAGACATATATACATATATATATACATATATATGTATGTATATATATATATATATATAT
>NC_068990.1:44758660-44760793 GCF_001194135.2 Octopus bimaculoides
TAAATAGATATTTAACTCTACAACATATATTGAATTTTCTATCAAACAATGTTTCAATTGAGATTAACGTATTCATATGTGTGTGTGTGTGTGTGTGTGTGTGTGTGTGTGTGTGTGTGTGTGTTTGTGTGTGTGTATGTATATATAGGTTAAAACTTATACATTACAACATATGTGTGTATGTATTTATGTCTATATATTTGAGAATGTATGTTAATATGTATGTGTGTATGCATGTATATTGTCAACAATGTGTGGTAATTTTTTCAAGGACATTTGATTGTTTTGCTCCTCCAACTACTCCTCATGATGGCCACAACCATTTACAATACCAAAATCAGGAACAGTAACAGCAGCAACAACTGCGGCAAGAGCAGCAGCAGTGTAACAAGTATCACCCTTAAACCCTGTCGCTAACATCTGCAGAACCATTATCACCATCTTCACTGCTGCGATTAGTGCTGCTGCTGCTGCTGCTGCTGATGCTGCTGATGCTGCTGCTGTTACTGCTATTGCTACTGTCTTTATTACAAACAACAATCACTACCTCAAACACCTACAATAACAACAGTATTAATTTCATCAACAGCAATGAGTGCCTCTATGCAGTCATTTGGCCTGCTAGATGAAGCAGCCAAATATCTCCTTAAAATCGCACACCTCAACGTCTTGGAAAAGACGAGACACGTTTGATGATGTAGTTCTAGAAATTCAAAAAAAATGGCATGGTCACGGTTGGACCAATACTTGCGCATTGTTGACCCGGTAGCTAAACAACAACTCAACCAATAATATCAATAACACCGAGCAAACGGAGACGCCTCTAGCGTGGTTGAACGATTTGTTAGATATATCACTATCAGAAGCTCTGCATTGTAGAGTCTACACCAGTCATGGTCGACCTTTTTCAAGAAGTGGACCGTACGAGATATGAGTCATCATCAAACGAATACTAAAAATTTCTCGGTAATTTTTTCGTTTGAAGTACCATTCAAAATGTCCTACAACCTACAGTTTGCCCATATCTGGACTAAACCCTAGAGGGTGGTGCTCCAGTAATTTTAAAAAGTGAATAAAGGAATAAAACTCGTCAGATGTAAAAAATATGGGCGATTTTTTTTTCTGGCTGATACTGTTATTTATGAAATATCTTACTTTATTTCACGCATTGCGGGCCGAATGAGATATGGCTCATCATCAAGCCGGCGACACTACGAAAAGAAAGGGTTTTTTTTATCGACTCTGAAAGGTTAAAAAACAAAGCTGACCTCAGGATGCCTTGAGTCGGAACAAATACCGCGAGACAACATCCATCACTCAAGCGACGCAGTTAATTCGCCTTACCACTAATATTGCTGCTGCTGTGGGAACAACATTTTCACCAGAGTCATTTTTGTGTTTTGTAGAGGGCTGGAATTTGATCGGCTCTTCTGCATTCTTCCGGCTCTAAGGCCTAACTTTTCCACCACAACATCCAGTCCTTGTTGGGATAAGGTAACTTACGTGCCCCAGTGACATTGGGAGCAATGCCAGTGGTTGGTACGCAGGCTCTTGGTGGAGCTTTCCATGCTGGACAGATCAACGGGTGGAGGCCAGTCTAATATGGACCACCCCTTTCCAGAAATAAAAATGAATTTGCGTTCGGGAACATCCCTACTTAGAAAAAAAAACAAAATTAGAGGAGCATCGATGACAATTAAAAGCTAACAAGGCAGGAGGGAAAAAAGCTTTCTTTCGAGGACACATTTGTCCACAAGGGAGGTAAGAAGGGACGCCCTAAAAATAGATGGAGGTAGTATACTGAGGCAGAGTTGAAAATACAGGGATCAAACAAGAGAAAAGTAAAAATACAACCCAGAGTCAAGCCAGTGGATAAAATTTGTCGATGGCTTGTGTTCTACAGGTAGAGAAGGACTTAAGTAAGCAAGGCGTAACTCTAAGGCCTAACTTTTCCACCACAGTTTCCAGTCCTTTTATGCAATAACAAGGGTCTCTATGATTAGACATTTGAGCATATCGTGCTGCAATGAGGTCTTTAGTTGTGCAGCTCATATGTAGAACAGGTGTTATTAGTACAGTCTACAGCAGCGGGAGAGCCCGTAGAAACGTTAGAAATATATAAATGAATATATT
>NC_068990.1:44760944-44768444 GCF_001194135.2 Octopus bimaculoides
TATACATATATATATATATGCATGTGTGTGCGTACGTGTGTGCATGCGCGTGTACTCGTATGTGCATGTCTTTATATTTGTGTTTGTCACCCCGCCACCATCATCACTTGTTTACGTCCCCGTAACTTACCGCTTTGGCAAACCAGGCCGATAAAATAAGTACTAGAATAAAACTCTATATGTCTTGAGTTCCCGAGGGTTTTGAATAAAAAATCCCGCCAAGGTTAACTTTACCTCCCATCCTTTCGAAGTCGATAAAATAAATACCAATTAATGGACAAACAACTTCCGCCTTAGATTGCTGACCTCGTGCCAAAATTAGAAAGAATTATTATTGTCTTTGAGGTCAAACCTAACTGAGCTCGTCTATGTCCAAGAGCACTCCAACCATGACCCTCTTGTCTTCCACTGGACCATTTTCTGTTAGGAGCTACATTGCCCAATGTATTTCTCCTTTCTTGAAACTGGTAAATTTGGGCAAAAGCTGGTTGGCTGCTATTTTTAGCTGGTCGAACGTCTGCAATAAAAGCCAACGCTCCTCGTTTGATTCATAGAATGGGTGTGTAGCGTTGCAAGATGGTTTGCTTGATGTGAGAAAGAAAGAAAGAAAGAAAGAAAGAAAGAAAGAAATAAAGAAAGAAATAATACTGAATAAAAGAAAAGAACAGAGTAAGAAAAAAGAAAGAAAGAGAATGGCATAAAAAGGTTGATTTGAACAAAATATAAGATCAGTTCAAATCATAATGGAATCTACCATTCTCTTGAGACCATTGTCGTTGCCATTGATGTCGTTGCCATTATTGTTGATGTTGTTTTGTTGTGGTTGTTTGTGCTGCAGCTGCTGCTGCTGGTGTGCTCGGCATTTTTTTTATTGTTTGTTATTACTGTTGTCGTTTGTCACTGTTTTTGTCAAACAATCGCTCAAGTGCTTTCCTAATAACGCTGATCTTTTTTAAGATGCCCGCATGACTTAAAACGCAACCATCGAGTGACGTCACTCGTCACATGACTACGACTACAGTCAACATCCAGCTGGCGACACCACCCTACCCTCACTCCGTTGACAATTGCCGTGCCCTTGACGTTTGTTTATTGTAGTTGTGGTGAGAGGTAGGGGTCTAAAAGATGAAAGTCATAAGCAAGCATACCAATTTTGAAATAACTCCAAGAGTTTGGGGGAGAGTTTTTCCATTCAATTGTCTATATGTATTTATTTTGCTTTTATATAAATATTTCATATAGTTTTAACAAGAAACAGTTGGCTTCTACGTAATTGCCCAATCTTTAAGAAACAACAGTCAAATTTCCCTCAAATTATGCATCTCAAAATGAAAGGGTACATCAGATAATATGATCGCAAATTAACTACTTAAATATACTCGCTCTAATGAATTTGCAAACAGAGTGACTGAATGAGTAGATAAAATGCCATACAGTTCTTGTTCCAGCTCTCTGCGCTCTAAGTTCAAGCTCCACTAAAGTCAACATTGCCTTCGGTCCAGGATGGTGAATTGGCGAAATGGTTAGACCGTTAGATGGAATGCATTGAAGTATTTGTTCAGATTGTTTGCGTTCTGATTTCAACATCTGCGACGACACTAGAGTCGAGTTATGCCGCCCGTTATCATGCCTTTTGCTTGGACAACATCAATGGTATTGTAAGCAGAGGACATGCATTTAAAGGTAGCTATTTGTATTCCACACATAAAAACTTACCCAGCCTTTTGCCTCGTAGAGAATTCCACGACACAGGAAGACAGAGTGCCCAAAGAAGAAATTCTTTGACCATAAGTCTGATTAACTAGAATTGATTTAGGGATTCAACAACAGCAACAACGAGTGCTAGTTGAGCCGTCAGACTTTATATCTCCTAAGAAGGGTATTTGAGCTTAAGGTATGAACGAGTATACAATTGTGTTTTTCAAATCCTGACCATTAGTAGCAAATCGTAGCGCTACATTGCAGGCAAAATGAGAAGTAACGAGAGCATTTGAAAATAAAGTGATTTTTAAAAATATATTGTCAGTTTCTATTCCACCTGTGACCATCTCATCTAATTGTATATCATAACTATATCTACACTATCTTATGAGTTCTTACTTTTTCAAGAGGAGTGTAATTTCAGGCAGATTAGGCTACTATTTCTAACCGACCGAGAGACTGTCCCTCGTTGACTAGTTTCAGAATAAAGTGAGTCATGTGTACTGTTGTTAGAATGGTAGAAAAGGACCCATGATCTTTGTCTAGCTTCTTCATAGTTAAAACAGGTCTAATTGATGTCCATTCTGAATATTTGTAAGATGCTCGGTGGTCACCAGATATGTGACTGGAAATTCTTGGAGCAGAGTAGAAAAGGCTTCACTAAAGCAATGAATCGCAACCATTTTTTTTTTCCTTAAAAAATGATTTACAACATTAATGAAAGAATTTTCTTGAACCACCAAAAATAAATTTAATCAACAACACAGTAGGAGGACATAAAATTCGCTGTGACCGCCAATACTTTGATGTGGACTACGAGTGAGCCATCTGGACTAACGGACAGTTGTTGCTGTTGTGTTGGCTTTTGTTCTTGTTATTTAGGCCCACATCGGCCCTGACCAAGCACATTTAGGATCAGAGGCATTCTAGTCATAACCATCCCGACTTATTTTGTCAGACATAGTATATCTAAACTTCATTATTATATCTAAGATTCCATCATCTATCTAAAGTATCCTTCTCCCTTTTAGGAAAATGGAGCGTCGTTTGAAGCCATTCAGTGACTACTTTTAGCAGTTGAATCATCCACGTAAATGCTTCCTCTTTGGGTCGTGTGTAAATTTTGTTATCGATGATGATGATGATGATGATGATTGATGATGATGATGAATACGACGACGACGGTGGCGATGATGATGATTAGATGAAGGGAAAGAAATAAAACAGGATTAGAAATGGACTGAAGAATATGGATCACAAAATGTTATATATTACGGCCATATCACGTCGGAAGTATTCCAAAATGTCTTTGATCATAAATCTACCCGATCAAGGTTGTCCTGTGGTTAAACAGCAATGACAATAGCCGATGTCTCACCAAATTGGCATATCGATCACCACATCGATCGTAATAACAAAGGACACAGTGAGAAACACATTCGATCAACAATGAACGAGGAATGAGACAGACAGAAGTACCAAACATCGATAATTTCACATTGAGCCTATGAGGAATCTTCTACGCATGGAGTTCTTGACTTGCTAGAAGTGGCAGCAGTTATATCTTCCTCAAATTACACCTTAACTTTCAAAAGAAAAAGGTATGAGGGGAGAGGGCCATCGTACATTGACTAATGTACACTAAAGAGGTAGAGGAGCGAGGTAGTCATTGGATCGTCATGAGAGCTAAACATTATCATTTTCATCATCATCAACATCATCATCATTATTATCGTGATCATCATCATCATTGTCATCATCATCTTCGTTATCATCATCATATATTATTGTCATTATCACCATCATCATTATCACATCATTATCATCATCATCATTAGCGTTATCTTTATGATCATCATCATCACCCTCATCATCATCTTCATCATCACAATTATCATCGTCATCATCGTCATCATCATCATTATTATTGTCGTCATCATCATCATCATTATCGTTATCATCGTCGTCGTCGTCATCATCATTATCGTCGTTATCATCATAATCATCATCATCATCATCATCAACAGCAACAACAACAACGTTGACCTTCTTTTACTATACGGTCTCTGACTGAGTCTGATATATAGCAGCTGTATTATCTTGAGAAGATATAATTCAGAAGACAAAATATCAAGGCAGACTCTAATAAACAATGCCAGTTCTATTGGCTTTTTTTTTTGTATTCATGTGTTGTTGCTTTTTTGTTTTTGTTTTACTCTTGTGTGTGTGTGTGTGTGTGTGTGCATGAATGAGTAAATGCGTGCTTGTGTGTATGTGTGTGTGAGAGAGAGAGAGAGAGATTGCTGAGAAAAAATATGTAAAACCCTACAATGGTAGAATGGTAAACACGACCAAAAATATGTGAGATTCACGAGACCAAGTTTGAAATCTTACTTACAAGATACATCGTTCACGTTGCATCCAATAAATCAGACAATAGGATATATTATTGAAGCGAGAGAGAGCGCGGAATGGAAGGAGTAGTATTGTTAAAACAACAAAAACTCAACAAAAAAATCTGCTCTTGTCTAGAAATAATGGGAGAGAATCTTCCTTTCATTTTGAAGGAATCAAAAAACGAATTAGTTCTTTCTCTAGTAAACACATTGTCGCTGCGGTAGTAGTACTAGTAGTAGTAGTAGTAGTAGTAGTAGTAGTAGTTGGTGGTGGTGGTGGTGGTGGTGGTAGCTGTTGTTGCTGTTGGTGGTGGTCACGTTGGTGTAGACGTTGGTGTTGTTGTTGCTGTTGTTGTTACAGTGGTTGTTGTTGTTGTGGTTGTGGTTGTGGCTGTTGCTGTTGTTGCTGTTGTTGTTCTTGTTGTTTTTGTTGTTATTGTTGTTGTTACTACTGCTCCTGCTGCTGATGATGATTCTATTGTTGTGCCAGTTGTTAGTCGTTGTTGTTCTTCCTTTTGCTATAATTTTTCTTCTTGATTTATTGCTGTTGCTGTTGCTGTTATTATTGTTGATGCAGAAGGCTGCCAGTTATAAGAATCATTGACACGCCGGACTAAATGTTTAGCAGCATTTCGTCTGTCGTTACGTTCTGAGTTCAAATTCCACCGAGATCAACTTTGCCTTTCGTCCTTCCGGGGCCGATAATATAAGTGTCAGTTGAGTACTGCGACTGATGTAACCGACTTATACCCTCCACCAAGATTTCAGGCCTTGTGCCTATATTAGAAAGAATTAAGGCAGCGAGCTTTCAGAATCGTTAGCATGCCGGACAGAATGCTTAGTGGCATTTCGTCCGTCTTTACATTCTGAGTTCAGATTCCACCGAGCTCAACTTAGCCTTCCATCTCCTCGGGGTCGATAAAATACCAATCGACTGGCCACCAAAGTTGCAGACTTTGTCTATATTAGAAAGGGTTATGGTTGTTGTAGGTATTGTGATTGTCATAGTTTTTGTTTTTATTGTTTTATCGTTCTTGCTAGCGCTATATTAGTGGAGGCGCAATGGCCCAGTGGTTAGGGCAGCGGACTCGCGGTCATAGGGCGTTGTGAGTGTTTATTGAGCGAAAACACCTAAAGCTCCACGAGGCTCCGGCAGGAGATGGTGGCGAACCCTGCTGTACTCTTTCACCACAACTTTCTCTCACTCTTACTTTCTGTTTCTGTTGTGCCTGTAGTTCAAAGGGTCAGCCTTGTCACACTGTGTCACGCTGAATATCCCTGAGAACTACGTTAAGGGTACACGTGTCTGTGGAGTGCTCAGCCACTTGCACGTTAATTTCACGAGCAAGCTGTTCCGTTGATCGGATCAACTGGAACCCTCGACGTCGTAAGCGACGGAATGCCAACAACAGTGCTATATTGATGTCAAATGTTGGTCGATTACATTGATCCCCAGAACTCAACTGGTACTTATTTCAACGACACCCACGAAAGGATGAAAGGCAAAATTGACTTCGGCGTAATTATAACTCATAACATAAAGATGGATGAAATGCCACTAAGCATTCTACCCGGCCTGCTAACGATTCTGCCAGATCGCTAATTTAGATATTGTTGTTATATTAGTTGTGGTTGTTCATGTTGTGTAGTTCCGAGTCAACTATGATACAGCAAACTTAAGATGAAAGATATTCCATTTGTGACTATCTAGTCTTTTTCTTTTTTCTAGGTATTGTTTTATCCAAAGACAATATTATCCAGTATACCCTTTTGTAGGGTGTTGTGATATGAAGATTTGGTCACAATTTCTAGCAGGGTCAGCAATCACATAGAGCTTTCTTGATGGCGAGTTGGAAAAACGTTATTGTTGTCGTTATTCTTGATGTTGTTGTCGATATTGTTGATCTTGAGCCTCAAGCTAGCTCAGATCCTGGTGACCTGTGATCAAATGCATTCCACTCTGTTCTTTTCTTCCTTTTGTATACTCGTATGTCTTTGTGTCTAAATTATCTGGTGTGTCCTTCCCTCTACAATTGATACGGTACGAGTTCGTAGATATTTGCTTATTATTACTAGCAGGTCAAGTAAACACAGTATAATACGGGAGATATAAAGTGGATTTCTGCCTTCAAATTGAGCGTAGGAAGTCGTAACCAAGATTGTTTGTGTTCCTTATAATAGGTATCAATCCGTATTTATATGCAATTCGTTGAGTGGGAAGGCACAGTGCCCATAATCTGTGGCAATTTATATCTTTCCCTGATTTATTAACCCCCAGAGGGATAAAAAATAAGCTTGATCTCAAATGGATTTGAACTCAGAGCGTAAAGATCCAGAAGAGATGACGCAAAACATCTTCCGGTAATCTTGTGATTTTACCGATCAGAATAACTTGATTCCGCTAGCTCACCGCTTTAATAACTCTCTAATTCTGGCAGACGGCCAGTAATTATCACGGAAAGAGGTAAGTTACTTACATCACCCCCACCTAACCCCCAGTACTTGACTGTTTCTTACTTTATCGACGCCGAAACGGATGAAAGGAAAAGTCGACTTCGGCGGAATTTGAACTGAGAACGTAAAGAGGCGAAAGAAAAGCCGCCTAGCAGCTTTGTCTACCGACGCGCTAACGATCCTGCAACCTCGTCACACTGTTTATTTATGGTTGAAATTAGTTTTTTAAAAAAATGAAGCTTAAATATATATATATATATATATATATATATATATATATATATATATATATATATATATGTGTGTGTGTATATATGTATATATATAAATATATATATATATATATAGTATTTTTTTAATGAAAATGAACGAGTGAAAGAATTAAAGAATGAAAGAAGAAATATTACAGAAAATAGACTGAATTGAAACCTGAAACCATTAACTTAAAATTTGTGAAACATAATGTAATGGCGCAGTTTTGTTACTATTACACTGATGTGAAACGGTACACAGTACTGGTTGCACACTACAAACTGCATAGTAAACACTGCACGCTACAAACTGCATACTAGACACTGCATGCTACATGTGCCCTATAAAACACTGTGCATTTGCACACTTCCCGTTACGCTATGCAGCACTTCCCTTTTGCATACTAGCGTACTTCTTGCACAGTACAGACTGTAAAAAAATTAATATTTCCCTTCTATACTCAATTGTCTTACGGCAGTAGCTGAAGAAAATAGGCCAGAAATAAGAGAGTAGACGGTATGGTAAGGGTGTATAAGGGTGGCTAATGCTTGGTAGCATTTTTGTTATATTTTAAAATTTTTTGTTCATTTTTTTTGTTGGTTTTTTTTTTTAGGGTGTATATGTGTATGTTAGTGTAGATTCTCGTTAGTAAGAGAGGGGCGGGTATAGAAGCTGGAGTTCGTATGTGAATATTTGT
>NC_068990.1:44772647-44774454 GCF_001194135.2 Octopus bimaculoides
TATATATACACATACATACATACATACATACATACATACATACGCGCACACGCACACTCATTAATCACAACCACCACCGTTCACTTCATAAATGAAAGATAACATAGTTTGCATTCATATATTTCTTCTCTCTTTCTTTGCTAATGTGCTGGTCATTTTAATGAGTTGGAAACGATATTTATTACATTAAACTTGTTAAATTGTCCGTCTCGTCTGGCTTCCCAAGAGGCAAAGAACTTAGCCATATCCTATGAGATAAACTGGTCTAACCGTTACTACAGCTCTGAGAAAGACAAAAGAAAAGTATACTGTGGCGGTGGGGTGGGGTGATTCTCTAAATGAACAAAGAGTGGTGCTATGATATTTCTTTTAAATTACTAGGAAAAGTAAAGTGGTGAGTTGGCAGAATCTTTAGCGCAACGGTCGAAATGCTTAGCGGCATTTTGTCCGTTCTCAGTTCAAATTCCGGTGAGGTTGACTTTACCTTTCATCCCTCCATTGTCGATAAAATAAACACCAGTTGGTGTCGATGTACTCGACTTCCGCTAACCCGAAATTGCTAGCCTTGTGCCAACATTTGAAGCCAAATTACTAGGAAAATTACCTAGAGGCATCTGCTGATTTGAAATGCAATAATAATAAGGTGGAGATTAGCTTGATTGATGTGTTAAGTTCCGAAGCAACATATATCGAGGGAGAGGTGTAATCATTTTTACGAAACTTTGTACTTGATTGCAGTTTTACACACACACACACTTATATTTACAGAGAAAGAGAAAGGAGACATAAAGTGTTTGAGAGTTCCCTAATAAGTTTCATGTCAAAAATATCAGGTGCATGTATATGTGTAAATAAAGTGAGTATATTATTTGCATAGTATTATATATTTAGTTTCGTAACAGCCATGTATATAACCAAACGTTTACGTATTAAAATCTTCCAACGGAGAAAGGGCATGGCTGTTCGGAAGACTATCATTTGAACTTTTTTTATATTAGTGGTCTGAAAATATATTGGCCAGGGCTAATTGAAGGAAATTCCTTAGCTAATGTATCTAGAATAGGAGCACTCCGTCGGTTACGATGATGAGGGTCCCAGCTGATACGATCAACGGAACAGCTTGCTCGTGAAATTAACGTGCGAGTGACTAAGCAATCCACAGACACGTGTACCCCTAACGTAGTTCTCAGGGAGATTCAGCGTGACACAGAGTGTGACAAGGCCGGCCCTTTGAAATACAGGTACTACTCATTTTTGCCAGCTGAGTGGACTGGAGCAACGTGAAATAAAGTGTCTTGCTCAAGGACACAACGCGTCGCTGGGAATTGAACTCACGATCTTACGAGTATCTAGAATAAAAAGGCCGATAAGATCGAATATGTCACCAGTGTCAAAAGCTACCAATTCATTGGTGATACGGAGGATGATGACTAAAAAAGACCAGTCTAAGAGATGTAACTCTGAGGGGACCAAATGACAAGCCTTGTGTATTTGTTTCTGTTTTTTGCTTTGTTTGTTTTTGCTTTTGGTAGGAGAGCGGAGATGTGTTTTCATCCCTGGATTTCGTTCAGGTATACTTTTTTCTTTTTTTGCAACTCATGAACTGAATGAAGCATTTTCAAACGTTCCAGTACAAAGGAACCAAGTTTTAACCCTCCCATCAGCCATGTCAAACGATTGGTAAATTACCCTTTCCTCCAGGAAGTCATTTAGCACGAAACTGTTCGGTAATATGAATTGGCTGTTAGGAAACTAAATCTGTAATACTGTACAGGTAAACTATATGTATATATATGTATATGTATAT
>NC_068990.1:44774666-44778886 GCF_001194135.2 Octopus bimaculoides
GAAGACAACATTGGTATTATTCCAAAGGAATAAAATGGTGTAAAACAATGTAATCTTCTCATCAGGGATAAAAAGAAAGAAACCAAACTCATCAATAAGTTATTTTACACATCCATCACATTCTGCTAAAATGACTTATTGATGAGTTTGGTTTCTTTCTTTTTTCCCCTGATGAGAAGATTATATTGTTTTACACTATTTTATTCCTTTGGAATAATACCAATGTTGTCTTCGAAACATATATGTCGGAAGCAAAAGAATTTGAATAACACCTGCGTTTAACTTCATTTCTATATATATATATATACACGAGGAGGTACCCCAAAATAAATAGAAACGTTCTTTATGGGACAAGCCTCTTGATGCAACCCTCAGGCATCTGTCTGGTGAGCGGCGTCCTCGGGTGGAGTCGTACTGCCACGTGGTGTCTTTGTTTTGCAATGCTTCTCCCCTGTTCGACAAATTTTACGATGGCTGAAACTGTGTGCTTCATGAAATTCTGTTTTCTGCTGGGGGAAAAGGCGGCCGAAACAGTTCTCATGCTTCAAACAGCTTACAAGGATGCTGCCATGAACAAAACATAAGTTTATGAATTGCTTTTACGCTTTAGGAATGGTCACTTGTCACTTGTCTGGACGAGCGTCGACCTCCCGAACGAATGAAAACATCATGAAAATTCATGAACTGATCCTGGAGAACCGTCACCGAATAACTGACGAACTTGTTGATATGACTGGTGTTTCCTGGAGCTCTTGCCAACGAATTTTAAGCGAGGAATTGCGAATGAAAAGAATTGTAGCAAAATTTGTGCTTCGCTTGCTCGCGGAAGATCAACAGCAGTCACGATTGAATGCGTGTTGTTGACAGCTGGAAGTAGATCAAGACCTTTTTTCGAAGGTCATCACTGGTGACGAAAACTGGTGCTACGAAATTTGCAGATGTGGAAGAGGTGGAGAAACAAACAATGGAGGAGTTAAAAGTCATCACTTCGCAAGAGTTCCAGCACTGCTTCGAATAGTGGAAAACGCGTCTGACCCTATGCATTACTTCAAATGGAGAATACTTTGAAGGCCATAAAAGTGTAAACATGTAAAAACCAAGTGAATGAAATAATATTGCGAAATTCCGGTTTTTTAGTACCACCTCGTATTTAACAGATATAATCTGTTTTGAAATATCCGTTCGAAATAAAACTTAGTGTTTATTTATATCGGTGATATGTCATGTGAGGACATTGAGATGCGAGACTAACTACTAGAAAAGATTTGGTATAGAGCTTTACTACTTCTACTTCACATTAAAATAACGAGGTTTCATTAACACATACAAACACCAAGTCTATAAATACACATAGATCTTTGAGATAGCGAACAAGGTCTTGCTGTTACACACAGCTGGGTATTATTGAAGCGAGGGAAAACAACTACGTCCATTGAAGAAAATTTTCATTTGTAACAAGGTATCGTCACATTTGGAAGGTTTCCAACTACTGCGTTTCACTTTCTTTAATAAACAAAAAGAAAAGGTCATGTTTAGATAAATGGTTTTCGTGAAATCAATTGAAGAATAATAACTGGAACTAGTTGTTTGTTTCAAGTGTTTTGTTCATTTGTTCTTTGAATTGTTTCAGTCATTGGATTATGGCCATACTAGGGCATCACCTTTAAGAATTTTAGTCAATTATTTCGCCTTCATTAATTTGTCTGGTACTTATTTCACCAATTTCATAATATACAAGATGGAAAGTTGACATTCTCTAATATGTAACTCCGATAGTTTATATACCAAGTGCGTGTAACATTTCGGATGATTAGTATTTGCCTTCTATAATGACTGGAAAACATAGTTATAGAGAGAAAGATAATTTACGACCCATAACTATCCATATCTTTAGTATAGTAGACCTTTGATAGTATGACCGGCTTCTGAAGGTGTTGATTGTTCACGTGCAAAGAGGATCTAATTGCGTTACAAGTAAATTTTACTGTACCCCAAACTCCAATTCGGTCGTCAGTTCCATTCCAACCCTTTATTCCAACCCTCAGGCGTAGATTATATCATTTTAGGCTATCACTCCATTTCATGATTTCATCACATATCTTCCTACACCCACGAATCTTTCCATTCTTACTCATTCTTGTTACCTAGCTCTGTGTTTTATTTATTGTATTTTGTCCTAGATTTCTTTCTGTCTTCTAATCTCTAACCTTTCTGTACTCTTCCTCTTTCACCCTGATACGGTTTCATACTCTTTCTCACTTTGCTTCCAACATACACATTACATATACCCACATATCACATGCATGACGAATATCTGCTGGTTCAATTTAAACGGGTTTTCAAGTATTTCCAGGATAAATTAATTGGTAAACCATTTGAAATGGAAAATTCAGAAAAAAAAAAGTTTTCTGCTTCCCAACCACATGGTTCTACGTTCAGTCCCATTGCGCGGCTCCTTGGGCAACTGTCTTCCATTATAGCCTCGGGCCGACCAAAGCCTTGTAAGTCGATTTGACCAAAACCTTGTAAGTTCATCATGTGTGTGTGTGTGTGTGTGTGTGTGTGTGTGTGTGTGTGTGTGTGTGTGTGTGTTTGTCCCCCACCACCGATTGACAACCGGTGTTGGTTTATTTACGTCACCCGTAACTTAGCGGTTCGGTAAAAAGAAGCCGATAGAATAAGTACCAGATTTTTAAAGAAAGTTAGTCCTGGGGTCGACTCATTCGACTAAAAGTTCTTCATAGCAGTGCCCCAGCATGGTCGCAGTTTACTGACAAATACATAAAAGATAAAGATAAAATCTACTCTCATAAATCAAAGAACTTGTATATAATAAACCAGAACACGCATCAAGGGCTCTCATTTCAAACATTAATTCTTATATGAAAATAAATTTGAATACTCTTAATGAAATTATCTTCCATCAACGAAATATATTCTTTATATGCATATTGGCAACCGAAGTACCGTATCTTACATTGAAAGACCATAATCAAAATGCGATTAATCAACCCTACTAAAATAGGCGTACGAATGATTATACAAGTCTGCATGATTTTCTGTGTTTCAATGTCTACAGAACTTTCTAAAGCAATTTTCTACGCTGATTTCAGATCTGTTATTAGTTCTTCTCCATTACGTCTAGTTTTCTGTAACAGAGCTTTTTTTTCTTTTTTTTTCCCTAAGAATCAGATGACAGTGATTATCTGATTTATTTTGCTGAACAAAATAGATTGCTATAAACCAATGCTGACCTAATATTATTAAAGGTAAAATAGCAGCCAGAATAAAGTTTATTAAACAGTCGTTGGCAACTCTGACAGACGAAGTGACCTTGAAAAGCTGTGTACATGATTGCTAACTAATGCTTTAGTGTTGTTTTAGTAGTTCCAGAGGTCAGGTGTTCGTAATATTTACGTATAAACTCCATTTAAAATGAGTGCATATAGACGTAAGTGCGAGAACAATCCAGACATATCCGGCTACATTTGTGGCAGGTATGTTGTCATTAAGCAGAGAAAGGTTCCTAAACTTGGAAAATGGGTGTCTCATGAATTGTCCGAAAGTAACCGCAAATCCCGAGTTGACATCTGCTCTTCTCTCTATTCTTGCTAACTCATTTCACCCTTTTTGGATCGACGTGTGACTGGTGGCGAAAAAAGGATCTTCTATCGAAATGTTAAACGTTGTAAACAGTGGCTTGGTAAAAGGGAAAAAGCTCAACCACAACCGAGAAGGGAACTTCATGGGAAAAAGGTTCTTCTCTCTACCTGGTGGGATTGCAAAGGAGTAATTCACTTTAAACTGTTACCACCTAATGCAACAATCAATGCTCAAGTCTACTGTTATCAATTAGAGCGTTTGAACCAAGCTTTGAAGAAAAAATGACCCGCTTTAGTGAATCGAAAAGGAGTGATGTTTCATCAGGACAATATACGACCCCACAGAAGATCAAAGAGCTTGGTTAGGAAAAAATTCCTCATCCACCTTATTCTCCCGACCTTGCTCCTTCAGACTACCATTTGTTTCGTAGTTTACAGAATCATTTGGGGGACATAACTTTCGCAAGCCAGGAGGATGTCGAAACTGACATTTCAGAGTTCTTTGCTTTGAAACCAAAAGAGTTTTACATTGATAGGATTAAAAAGCTTGTAAATAGATGGAAGAAAGTCATAGATAATCAGGGAAAGTACATTGACGATTAAATTTCAATTGAATAT
>NC_068990.1:44779699-44780833 GCF_001194135.2 Octopus bimaculoides
ATACATACATACATACATACATACATACATACATACATACATACATACATACATACATACATACATATATATCTATATATATAGTTATATATGCGCGCACACACACATATATATATTGGAAGGTATGAAGAAATGCATTTGTTCGTATATTTAGTTAGAAAATAAATAAGAAATAATACGACTCACCGTTTGGTTAACAGTTGGATCGCTGGATCGCTGGATGGCTTGTTAGTTGGATGAATGGAATGGTGTGCTAGTAACTGGTTGGTTGGTTGGTATGATCAGTTAGTTGCTTAGTAGTGTTAGATTGTAACAGATTGCTTCAATCGTTTGATGAAAGACTAAAGGAAAAAGAAGAAAATGAGAGAACATTAGGTAAGACATGTGTATATATAAATATATATATAAATCTTTAGTTAAATATATTCAATGAGAATATTATATACTGAATTTATATTGAGTGCTCTATTACATCAAAGTATTAATACTATTAAAGTATTTATGTACTTAATACGAGCGATTATATATATTTTATAATATATTATTATTAATATCAGGAAATCAATATTAGAAAATTCATCAGAAAGATATATACGTGTATAAAATAATTGTTGTATTAAAAATATAAATATATATAAATGTATGTAAATATGTATAAGTATAAATATATAATAATAATAACAATAATAACAATAATAATAATAATAATAATAATAATAATAAAAATAAAAATAATAATAATAATAATAATAATAATAATAATAATAAATATGAGAGTTTAAAAGTTTTAAATTAAGTTTTAAGATCGTAAGACGCTTTAAAACTTAATTCAAAATTTTTAAACTGTCATATTTATTATTATTATATATTTATACTTATACATATATACATATATTTATATTATTTTATTTAAAAGAGTTCCAACTCTGTCTGTTTTTTATGTTTTTTATTTATATTCTTGTAAAATTTATGTGGGATATAGAATATGGAATATATAATATATAATATAAAGAAAGATGGATGGTACAATGAAATGAAGTATTGAATGTCTTATTGAAAATATGGAATATGTCTTATTGAATATATGAAATATTGAGTGTTCAATATAAAGGATTAAATATATAAATATATAAA
>NC_068990.1:44784875-44785887 GCF_001194135.2 Octopus bimaculoides
ATATATATATATATACATATATACATATATACACACACACACACATATATACATACATACATACATACATACATACATACATACATACATACATACATACATACATACACGTGATTGCCTCATCTAGTCAGATTATAGCCGTCTCACATTTAGCATGATTGTTCTGATTTACTTTTATCCTACCATGCGCGTGGATAGGACTTTTCTACGCATCCATCGCCATAGAACTTTATAAAATACAAAACGGATCAAGAAATGAAATGATAGTCACAAATCCGTATCTCATTGGATCTCTCGGTCCACATAGTAGATTCCATTTATCAGCTTCGCAAGGTGACTGGTACTATTTTGATAGGTTTTATATCAGAGTGTCATTCTAGAAGATCTGCCTTTCTCATGGTTTTGTCAAAAATAACAGGAACTTCCTCAACCTGAGAAATCTACTTACCCCATATATGGCATCCTGACAGATACTACCGTTCCGGGTCAAAATGGACCTGGGAGTAATGGTAATGAAAGGATGACTCCACGCTTCCCATAACTCCAGACCTCCAGAACTAGAGTTTCAACTCCGGATGCAATTTAATGTCATATCCAGGGCGTGTGTGTACATACATATATACATACATATGCATATATGTTTATGTACATATATACATATACAAGCATTTACTTACTTGACATAGAGGAAGGGACAATTGCCCATGATTTTTGCAACCTCCCCTACACCAGAGTGATTGATGCCATTAATCGAACAAAACTGCTCCAGTACTTAAGCTTTCTTTGTAAATCTGGTACTTATTCTGTAAGTCTCTTTTGACAAACCACTAAGTTATGAGGGCGTAAACAAACTAATATTGGTTGTCAGGCAGTGGTGAGAGACAAACACAAACACACACTCGCACTCACAAATCCCAAAACATATAGTATATAGCATATATATATACACACATATATATTAATAAAACTGCAAAGACATCACAAAAACTGTTTATATTTATATTTATATATA
>NC_068990.1:44786145-44788636 GCF_001194135.2 Octopus bimaculoides
ATATATAGGTGGGGATAAGTTAGATGTAGTAACAACTGTGTGAGGGATAAATTGTATCCTATGAATCCACAGGTGTATTACCTATATTTAATCATGAGCATTGTTGTTAATGCTCATAAATGATAGATAATGACAAAAATAAACTAGAGTTTATCAATATTCAAAGGAAAACAGAAAATGGAGATACAATTAATGTATAACAATTGATTTACATCAAATATCATTTATTAATTAGTTACAAAAAGGCAGAATCTCGACTTACAGCTGTTTCAGTTATCATAATTCTATTCTAACCCCCACAATAATAGTGTTATGTCTCAAGCTACTGCTATCTAGCACCTTCGGATGATCTCTACTCAACCGCTGACAACTGCTACTCTACTGCTACTCAACAGCTACTCGACTGCTACTCAACAGCTACTCGACTGCTACTCAACAGCTACTCGACTGCTACTCAACACCTCTACCACGGCCAAACTACCTCTATTTATATATCTTGGGAGATCCTACTTCTTCGCCTGGGGTCGTCGACACAACAAATAGTAATATACATCCATACATGTGTGTATATATGTATGTACGACGGATTTTTTTTTTCAATTTCCGCCTACAAAATCCGCTCACAAGGTTTTGATTGGTCTGAGGCTATAGTAAAACACACTTTCCCATGGGGCCACGCAGTGAGACTGAACCCGAAGCTATGTAGTTGCGTACATCTTACTAGGGAGCCACGGCTATTTTTGATAAAGTGATGGCACATAACATTTTAAACATTATTTGTTTTCCTATGCAATATATAACAGTAACAGCTGCAGCGAATTTCGAACTGACAACCTAAGATATACCAAGCCATAACGCCGTAGATGCTTCGCCTGTTCCGCTGAGCACCCTGTTGGAGAATTTACAATATTTCCTCGACAATGGCAGGTCATAGTACGTTCTTTAAGTGCAGTCTCTTAACAATCACACTTTTACTTCCCACCGTCCCACTAGCCTTAATTTTTTGTCTGTCAGACCACCAAGAGGTTTGGGTGAATGGTCATAATCTACCAGTATTAATGCGAATAAGCTTCGTGGTGATATAGATTATATTATATTGTATTGTGTGTGTGTGTGTGTGTGTGTGTGTGTGTGTGTGTGTGTGTGTGTGTGTGTGTGTGTGTGTGTGTGTGTGTGTGTGTACGTATATGCATACATATGTGTGCGCATGTACGTATGCTTACGTGTTTGTGGCCTATGCATATGGGACGTGAATGTGTGCGTTTGTGAGCGCGCACGCATAAAAAACCTTGGCAAACGAGTATAAGGCGTTTTGAGACTTAAATGTTACAATGAAAACGAGATCAAATTGCTTGTCTACAACAATAACAACAACTATTAAAACAACAGAATAAAGACATAAAACCTTCATACAAACTGATACTTATATATACATACCATGCACACACACATACACACACACACAGACGCAATTATACGTACAGCCAGACGCGTACACAAATATATTATATATATACAGAGTGAGAGGAAGAGAGAGAGATGTATATACATACATATATCTATATATGTATGTATATGATATGCATGTGTGTATATATATATATATATATATATGTACAAGCATATAAACTGCATAAATATGAGTGTATATAAATATAACGCCCCATCATGCTCTCAAAAAATGACGATACTGTGTTTGATGAAGAGGAGGAAATGAAGGAAGAGAAAAAGGAGAATAGAAGGAGGATTGTTGGTGATGATGACAACGGCAATGAAGATGACGCTGGTGGTAGTGATTGATGGTGTATAATGATGATCAAGATTGATGATAATTATAGTGATGGTGGGGTAAATGCTGTCGTTACTGTTGTTTGTGTTTGTTATTGTTTGGTGGTGGGGTTGATCATGATTGATGAAGGCGGTCATTGATGATGATGATGATGATAATGTTTTGTTGTTGTTGCTGCTGTTGGTAGTGGTGGTGCGGGTCCTGGTGAGGGGGTCCTCGTAGGGGGTGGTGATGATGATGATGATGACGACGACGACGATGATTTTTAAATGTATTCACACCACGGCCAGCAATTTCTATTTGATGGAACGGTCGATTTGATCATGTCCGGTCAGTAGCCCTCACGGGACACTCCCTAAGATCGACATGCAATGATAGCTTCCGTGGGGTTCGAACGTAATTATGAAAATAGCAGGCAAGTCTGCAATATACACAAAACACATACAGGCCTTGAACGTATACATAGATAAAAGATAAACATGCACACACACACACACACGCACACATGCACACACATATGCATGCACGCACACTCTCTCTCTCTCTCTCTCTCTCTCACACACACACACACACACACACACACATACACACTGATATTCATGCATAGAAACACATACATGTACCCATGCACACACGTACACACGCACAAACACCACACTTTTTTTACTCTTTTACTTGTTTCAGTCTCTCTTTTTACTCTTG
>NC_068990.1:44790694-44796573 GCF_001194135.2 Octopus bimaculoides
AATACAGTCAGTGCTTGCCGATCATAAAAATGTTATTCCCTGTGACATATTTCATCCGGTTTAATCGTAATTTATACGCATATATTGTTTATATAATAAATTACGCTGTGCGTACCTGTGTGTGTATATTTTTCCCATAACCTCACTCATAACCCTAACCCTAACCCTAACCCCAACCCTAACCCTAACTCTAAGACCCGAACCCTAACTCTAAGACCCGAAACCTAACCCTAAACTAGAGTTTGATTTGAAGAAGATTTGGCTGCTATTTCTAGGAAATGAAGCACTTGGTGGAGGTGCATTAATAATTCTGGTAGCTCCAATAACAAGTGCAGGCAATATTCAAGTATTTTGATGGCTTTTTCCCCTTTGTTTACAAACAGTCTAGTTAATCGGAAATGTCAGAACTAACGGGGATTAATACCATATACACCGTCACAGCAGTTACTGTATTCAACTGAATAGACGTCAGTGATTAGTTGAAATTATCGAAATAAGACAATTTTTAACGTGAAATAACTTCGAATACAAAATTTATTATCTGTTCTATACCACAAAATATACAAGTATACGAAGTTTGAAAGTGTTTCGGTACCAAAAACACTACATAAAAAAATGTTGCCCGTCAAATCACAAGGGTCCCATCGGTACCCCATCATGGCCGCAGCCTAATGACTGAAACAAGTAAAGGGTAAATGAAAAGATATACATAAATAAATATACAAACCGTGAGCGCGCACTCAGACACACACACACGAATATACATACGCACAATTCATATATAATCATATGTACATACATAAATATATATATATATATATATATATATATATATATATATATATATATATATATATATATATATATATATATAGTAATTAAATACAAATGCAATCTAAATACATTGACACATACATACACTCACACACATGCACACGCAAATATATACATTAAGCCGCACACAGAAACCATACAAATAACTGATGCACAGACACACTGACACTTAAATATACACTCATACAGATACACGCAAATACATATATACATACACACCTCTCCTCCTCCACCAGCAACAACAACAACAACAGCAACACCATCAACTCGGGTCTATGTTGTGACTGGAGGAAAAGATTGACAGACAATTCCATTTATCTTTCTACAAAATCAATTTAGGTCAAGATCGTTTATCAACGAAAACTTGAATTATATATATGAGCATGAATGTGTGTGCGCGCACACACAGACACACATACACACAACACACACACATACACATACACACACATATATACACATTTATATATACACACATGCACATAAACCTAATGATCTATAAATACCTAACTATTAAAGTGGGAAAATTATCAGAAAATCTATTTCTATTCATCTGTTCATATATATATATCTTTTTTACTTGTTCCAGTCAGGACTGCAGCCACGCTGGGGCACCGCATCGAAGAATCTTTAGCCGAATGAATCGACTCAAGTACTTAATTTTTTATTTTTCCTAGACCTGGAACTTATTTTATCGGTGTATTTTGCTGAACCGGGGACGTAAACACATCAAGACCGACTCTAAAGCAGTGGTAGGGGACAAACACAAACACAAACACACACACACACACACACACACACACACACATATATCCATACATGTATGTGTGTGTGTGTGTGTGTGTGTGTGTGTGTACGACAGGCTTCTTTCAGTTTCCGTCTACCAAATTCACTCACAAGGCTTTGGTCAGCCCGAGGCTATAGTAGAAGACACTTACCCAAGGTGCCACACAGTTGGACTGAACCCAGAACCATATGGTTAGGAAACAAGCTTCTTACCACACAGTCATGATTAAATATATATGTTTAAATATATAAGTATGTACACACACACACACACACACACACACACACACACACACACACACACACACACACACACACACACACACACACACACACACACACACACACACACACACACACACGCACATGTACAGTGTATGCGTATGGCAAAGTGGTTAGGATGTTCGACTAACGATCATAAATGTCATGAGTTCAGTTCTTTGACCGTGTACATCCTTTCACGAGGATCCAGTCAAATGGGACGAAGAGTGAAAGAGTCGAGGTGTCTATATCTCCTTGTGACTTCATAGGCGCCTAAAATAATTAGTGAATGCATGGTACATGATACGAAGACTTACTCGTTCATTGATAATGACTGGCTCTTTTCATATGAATGTATGTAGATATATATGTATGCATACATTCATATATGTATTAGTGAATGTGTGTACACATATACATGTAGATATACGGATGTGTTTATTAGTTTATTATTACGGAAGGCGGTGAGCTGGCAGAATCGTTAGCAAGCCGGATAAAATACATAGCGGCATTTCGTCCGTCTTTATGTTCTGAGTTCAAATGCCACCAAGGTCGACTTTGCCTTTCATCCTTTCGGGGTCGATAAAATAAGGATTACTATAGACATGTTGTATAGTCGCTTTAAAGCTCGAGAAAATAACAGATTTGTTAGTGTTGGACAATAAATACCTCGTGATAATCGATAATAATAACTTTGAGTTCTAATTCTTCCTAGGTCGATTTTGTCTTTTATCTTTCCGAGGTCGGTAAAAATAATGTACCAGCCTCTAGAAGTCAACTGGCTGATATAATCGACTCAGCCACAGAAGGCGAGGCCCCAGTATGGCCATATGAAACCAGTAAAAAGATATAAATTTAACCTGCGCAACTACTGAAGCAGAAATACGTGTCCTCTTGTCTTCCCACGAAAGAAACATACCGTTTTCACTCTTGTGTGTACACATATATATAAATATAAATCTCAATTTCGAAGAATTCTTGATTCTTAAGATTATCACCCCTCTCATTCAGAGTCCGTCGCACATGCTTCCGGACGTTTGATTGCCATCTCTCGAACCGAAGATAACTTCAATAAATCAAGAATTTAGCTTGTGCTGTATTTAATATACCATTATTTATATTTGCTATCTAAATTCATGTCCGTTAGCTCATTGATTCATTTCTCTATATTCCATTTCGTTTTCATACAGACGTACCAACAGGCATATACATAGGTGCAAGTGTGGCTATGTGGTTAGAAGCTTCCTTCCCAACTACATTATTCCGGGTTCAGTCTCACTCGGGCCGACCAAAGACTTTTGAGTGTTTCTGTAGACAAAAACTGAAAGAAACCCGCCATGTGTGTGTGCGTGTGTGATTACGCACCTATATATGTATAAGGGGTAAGTGAGAACCACACGCAAAATATCATTTTGACTTTGCAAACAAAGCCAAATAAAAAGGCATTCCATATAGGTAAGTGTTCCAAGCGTCCATCATGCATTTTGTGTAATTCAATTCCTAGCATTAGAAGCGTGTCATTAATTTCAGATGAAACACACGTCTAGCACTGCTTCTCATTATTGCAATGCAACTTCCCGGAACAGTGAGTTCTCAAAGAAAATAAGCTATCAATCTGTATCTAATCTTCCAGAGCGCATAAATAAGAAACGGAATATCATGTGACACAATACTGCTTACAATGTAAATGTGATAATAAACATCGCTAAATTGTTCTTTAATTTAATCTTCTTTCGCTTTCCAGTGAACCATAAATGCCACCAAATCATTAATAGAAATCTGATTAAGGTTACCTGCACTGCATATTAAAACTTTGAAAGTTCCATTAGAAATTACAATGCTTAATGGCTTTCTAATGCAATTTATTCGTATTATGCGATCTACTATATCAATCGTAATAATAATTGCGCTTTTGATGATAAAAGTTTGAAGTAATTAGTGCTCAAAGCTAAAGTACACCTGGACAACAATTCTGAGCAGAAACCATTTCTGTAATTAACCAAAGACGCTTAACCAAAGACGCTTTCAAGGTTCGCCTTCATTAGCACAGACATCCTTTTAGTAACCCGCAAATGCACAACAAATTTATCAAAGTATACTTAGTTTCCCAGAGAGACTAACTCACAGATGACTATTGCTAGAATTTGTATCTTTGTACGAAGTAGTTTTTAAAAAAGCTTTTTAGTCAAAATGGGATTATCTGAATCTAAGAAGCTGCTTATTTTGTCTTCTGAAGATTAGAAATTTTGTCAACTTGAATAAACGCTCCAAAGTCTTCATTATATATTATCAGCTCTGCACCTATAAGCATTTACAAATTGTCGAAAACTGTTATATCCAGCAGCCATCTTTTTTAATGCTTACTGTCTCCATTTTAATGCTTACTGTCTTCCTCATCTTTATTATTTAAGAACTTTTTTTGCTCATTATTATCTCCTTGCATGCTCCATGTAATTTTTATGATTTTCTTACACCATTGGCTATTTATTCCATACACACAATATACCTATTTATTATTACACGTTTATTTTCATTTTCTTTTTATATGTACATTTTGTTATCCGACTCCACATATTTCTTAACTTTTCTTCCCTGCATTTGTTCACATGATAGTTGCTTTATTTTAATGAAGTAATTTAACTGTTCTTCGGCATCTATTCAGGATTTTCACTGAAGAGAAAACTACATAAGGCAGGAGGACTTGTGTAGCTGACTGATTAAGCTATGGATTCTAAAAGCAATGTGTGTGTGTATGTGTGTGTGAGAGAGAGAGAGTAATATACATTTGTAAAACTTACCATAACGGAACAGGGTAGTGTGTGTGGGTGTGTGTGTGTGTGTATGTGTGTGTGTGTGTGTGTGTGTGTATACAGGGTGCGATGAGTATATTGTCGTCTAAATTACGCAAAAATGAAAATAACACTGACATCTCATTTTAACAGATATATCTAATAAAATTACATAAAAATATCTTGAAATACAAATGAGTAAATTTATTCAATAAAATCGCCATTGGCTTCAACCATGGCCTCCAGACGACTTCGGAATCTCCTGCAACTCTTCTGGACGGTCTCATTGTTTAAGTTGGTGAATGCTGCCATAATCCTTGCCTTCAGTTCATCCTTGGTATTACAAGGAGTTCTGTTGGGCTCTCGCTCAACTACGCCCCACACATAATAATCAAGGGGGTCGTAGTCTGGGGAGTTAGGTAGCCAGATTTTAGGGGCGATGTGGTTGCAGAAATTGCTTGACAACCATGACTGAGTTCTCTTGCTTGTGTAGCAAAGTACAACGCCCTGTTGCCAGACATAGGGTCCTCCAGCAGCCACCTTCTTGACTCAGGGTAGCACTACCTCCTCCAGGCACTTGATGTAGGCCTCTGTGTTGAGTCTAAGGCCGCGTGGGAAGATGAATGGAGGCATAAGGTCACCATCACTAGTTATCACTCCAAACATCGTGATGTTGAACGGATGTTTGATTTTTATCACTTTCGGTACATGTTCTCTGATTGCACTGTCTTCAGATTGACACCGAAACAGACTGGAATGTTCGTATTGGAGCTTCCGGCGTGAATGCCAAGCAGTAGAGCATGTCGTTTCCAAATTTCAGGTACAGTGAATTGCGTCATGGTGCTGTTTTTCTCAGAGCGCAACTGATCCTACGCTACTGTGTAATCGAGAAAATCAAAAACAAACAACGCTCATGCGCGAAATCAAAAATATTAAATGGCAACAATTTACCCGCCGCACCCTGTATGTATGTATCTTTTCTTTCATCTTTTACTTGTTTCACTCATTTGGTTGCGGCCATGCTGGAGCAACGCCTTTAGTCGAGCAAATAGACCCCAGAGCTCATTCTGTGTAAGCTTAGTACTTATTCTATCGGTCTCTTTTGCCGAACGGCTAAGTTACGGAGACGTAAACACACCAGCATTGGTTGTCAAGCGATAGTGGGGGGGGACAAACACAGACACACAAACATACACACACACACACATA
>NC_068990.1:44797218-44799659 GCF_001194135.2 Octopus bimaculoides
TATATATATATATATATATATATATGGGGGCAGCTGATGAAGGAAAATGTTCTCTATGTGGCCTGTGTGTTTTCTGTACTCTGGTTATTATTATTTTTTTTGTCTACGTTTTGTTTGCAATGTCCTGTACCCAGATATGCACCTATATATGCAGGTAGATGTAGGTATGCACATACTTGTACGTATATATGCATATACTCATTTATTATTTGTTTTATATATATATATATATACTTACATATATATATACATACTAGCTTAAAACCGCTCGATAGGGCGGCTTTTAAGCTAGCTCCTGTGAAGGGCTCCTCACTAGGCTTTGGGCCCAACAATGGCACTTCATGTATTGAGTACATATTGAATTTTATTAAACTTGAACAATATTTTTCAAGCATGAACAATTTTCATCAAAATAATATAATTTATCGACTTGGAACTTATTGAAAAGCTGCGTGAAAACAACAGTACCACCACCAACGCCACGATATCTGTCATATTCACCATTCAGACTTCTGACACCACCACTATCAATACTTTTGACTTCGCCGCCTTCCCTTCCACCACCTTCACCTCTGTCTTTCACATCGCTTACTCTTACGTCATCCCTGACCGTCTCGGCTACAACCACCACCAGCACCACCATCATCACCGCTGCCTCGGTGTCTACAGCTCATACTATTACCACCACCCCATTATCATCAGTGTTCAGTATGTAAGTTTAGCATGTTGGTTCAGTGTTCAGTCCGTCTTTCTCTCACATAACCATTCTTTCTCTCTTTCTCTCTTATCATTACTCCCACTGCCATCATCAACACTACTACTATTAATAAAACATCACCCTTAAATTTCTTTGCATCTCTTTCTCTTCCTCTCTTTTTCTTTCTCTTTCTCTCTGTCTGTCTTCGCCACAGCCCTCACCATCTCTATGCCTACTATTACCCTCACTTCAACAAGAGCATACATACATACATACATGCATACATGCATACAAAGAAAGAAAGAAAGAAAGAAAGAACAGTGCACTACGCTTTCAGAAAACGCTTCAGTGTGCGTTCTATATAAACATGTAATTTTCCGTTGACTGTTTAAACACGTTACTTCACCTCCTATATAAACACGTTAAACACTACAACAATATAGGTTCCTATATAAACACTTTCAGCCGCGCTCTACGTTTAAACACACCGTTTTGGGGCGGGTGTATACATATTTACACACTCACGCAGACACACAAAAACCTCTATATAGTTATAACCATATATTGACTTTTATACACACTCACACACATACCACAAACATTCATATATACAAAGACATGCGGACACGCGCACGCCCAAACACAGATACACATGCACGCAGACACACGCACATATATACACGCACGTTAAAAAGGATAATACCTTATCGGAAGTTTGAAACTGTATATGTATATAGTGGAACACACCCACAAACGCCGCATATCACTCACACGCACGCACGCACGCACACACGCACACACGCACATATACATGCTCGCATATATGAGTGTATATATATCTATATCTATACATATGCAACAGTGGCTGTGTTATAAGAAGTTTGCTTCCCAATCACATGCTTCTTGGTTCAGTCCTACTGCGAGGCACCTGCAAGATACTTGCGAGACCCCTGCAAGGGCACCTACTAAATCCTGAGGTCGACCAAAGTTTTATGGTGTGTGTGTGTATGTATGTGTGTGTGTGTGTGTGTGTACACCTATATCCATTTATATGAATATATAAATATATGTATGTATATATGTATGTATATATGTATGCGTATATGTGTTTATGTGTATGTATGTGTATATGTACGTATGTATGTATGTATGTATGTATGTACTGTAGTAATTAACATTGTATAAACGCAGCGGTTTTTTGCAATGGGTTAATTTGAAATATAAGGTCAATCTTTATAACAAATATAGTTTTAGCCTCCTGCTACAATAAAAAATTACTATTTTCATCCCCCCATGAGGCAGGAAAGGGAATCGATCTGGCAAGTGTCTAGACTTGTTCGGCCTTCAGCAGCGAAAGAATACCAATTTTTCTGTCCACAGAGAGTTTATCAGCTATTTATTATTTATATTGTATACATACTAAAACGTGCCTAATCTGGTCTGTGTAATTATGCGTAACAACGCTTGCAGTGACAAGCATTATTATGTAAACAGAGAACGGTATTAATGAACTAACAAGCTCTTTGTGGACACAAGATAGGTATTTTTACTCTGATAAAAGTCTAAGGTTAGAAACTATCAAGTTTGACCCTTTTTCTGTCTACAGAGAGATAAAGTTTGCGTCGCAACCAGTTTCTTTGAGCGAGAGTAAATTTTGTATTTATCAGAAAGCTATACCTTACATATATATATATATATATATATATATATGTGTGTGTGTGTGTGTGTGTGTGTGTGTGTGTGT
>NC_068990.1:44799744-44801565 GCF_001194135.2 Octopus bimaculoides
TGTATATATATATATATATATATATATATATATGTACGTATGTGTATGTATGTATGTATGTATGAGTGTATCTCTATGTGTGCATAAATGCTTGCATGTATGTCTGTATTGTGTATACGTGTGTGTGTGAGAGAGCATGTGTATTATGGATAGATAGATAGATAGATAGATAGATAGATAATTAAATTCTGTATTTCACTTCCAAATAATTAGCAATTAATAACCAAGTCAACGTATGAAAGTCAAAATTAACAGTATTCATCACAACCATCACTACCACCAATACCACCACTACGATTACCCCCACCGTCATCATCATAAACATCATCATCACCACCACAAACATCATCACCGCCATTACCACCAACATCATCATTTTCAACATAATCGTCATCATCATCTTTCACTATCACCACCACCATCCTCATTCCTCGTCATTTCCTGGAAGCCGGGCGAGACAAAGCTTTACCCAGGTTTAGTGTGGGCCCAGTGTCCGGTTACAGAAGGAACGCCCAGGACGTTATGCTAGTGACTGATTCGTTGTCTTGAGACATATGTTCCACAGATGTCTTAGACTATAGAGATGACAGTAATTGCAACATCTAACTCATTACACCTACTCACACTTGCACTCACACACCCATATACACATATACATGCGCGCGCACACACACACACACACACATACGCACATACATGCATGCGTACATACATACATACATACGCACATACATACACACACACGCACACGCACACATACATACATACATACATACATACATACATACATACATATATGCATGCATGCATGCGTGGCTTTCCTCCCTGTTTTCCAATGGCACCTGTTACATGTTCCGTCTCCCAGCTCCACGCCATAACTTGGTACCTCCAAACAAATTTCCCACCGCCATCAAGACTTTAAAACAAAGAACCTATCCGATCGCCATCATCGCCGCCACCATTTTATCTCCGACCGGTACCAATGCCACCACCAAAATCAACTGACATCGACACAACCACTATCACCACCACAATTACCTCAGGCCACCAACACCCACTGCTACTACTACAACTACCATTACCACAATTACCTCAGCTCACCACCGCCACCACAACAACAATCGTCACATGCCACCACCACCACAACTACCACTACAACCACCACTAGCTAAATCTCACTGCTAAAACACTCTTATAATCTCACTCCATCATTTTTAAATAGAGATACGTTTAACTATATAGTCAGTTGTAAACAAAATAGACGGGATGATCACAGCTGGAACTTCTTAGTATATATTTCTGTTCGATCAAGGCTGGCCTGGGGCTACACAACATGATCATCGACATCGCCATCTGTACCATCAACACCATCCTCACTCTCTTCGGCAATATTAACGCTACCAACAACAATACAATCATGACCACCAACAACACCAACAACACCAACACATACAACAGTAACAAGAACCAACAAAGGAGTCTCTATGTGGTCATTATGCCCGCTAGAAATAGAAGTCAAGTGGCTTTAAAATTGCATAAGACGTTTCCATGTGCATCGTGCCAAAGAAAGTCAGGATGTTCATGGCTGAAGAGCCTAAGGTCATAGACCTCGATAAGAGCAGACTCAGGATAAAACAACAACTAGGCACTCAGGGACAAGCAGAAAAGTCTTTAAGTGGTCGCACGTCCAACAAGAAATCGCAGCCAAAATGTCCTTCCAATCACATCCTACTCTCTTTAAACAAAGATTACTTTGAATAATGTACGGGTAGTTATGTATATATACACACATATATATACATATATATATATATATAAATA
>NC_068990.1:44802010-44804226 GCF_001194135.2 Octopus bimaculoides
TGGATACAGATTATTATGGGAAAGAATACATCATCATGATGAGGATCATCATCATCATCAATGAAGAAGCAATAACAACAACAATAATTAATACCTATTATTCCTCTGAATAAGTTTTTCATTGTATGGTGTTATAAACTAAAGTGAGAAAACAACTGGATCGAAGCTCTGATTGCGAACAAATAAAACTACCAGTCATGTTATTAGGTCCTTCAATCGATTAACTCCACCATCTCTATGAATGAGTGTCAATATGAGAAATCAATACAATTCTCATTATCATTAGTGAAAATAATACTAAAAATGGTTTCTAATTTTTCGCGTGGCTGTGTGGTAAGCATGCTTCCCAACCACATGGTTCCTGGTTCAGTCCCACTGCGTGGTACCTTGGGCAAGTGTCTTCTACTATGGCCTCTGGCCGACCAAAGCCTTGTGAGTAAATATGTGTATGTCAGTGTGACAGTGTTTGTCCCCCCCCCCACCATCGCTTGACAACCGATGTTGGTATGTTTACGTCCCCGTAACCTAGTGGTTCGGCAAAAGATAACGATACAATAAGTAATAGGCTTACAAAAGAATAAGTCCTAGGACCGATTTACTACTACTACTACTACTACGACTACGACTACTACTATTACTACTACTACTACTACTACTACTACTACTACTACTACTACTACCACCGCCACCACCACCAATGTTACAATTACTACTACTACTACTATTACACAACAGCTACTACCAATACTATAACGCAACAGTTATCGCTACTACTGCTAAACAGTTGTTACCACCACAGCTACAAATGCACACTACTAATCCTTATTACTAGATCGTTCTGAGTTCAAATTCCGCCAAGGTCGATTTTGTAATCAAGTTACTCCACCACCAAAATTTCTATTATGGCCTTGTCTAAAATAGAAAGGATTATTACTATGTCGTTTAAGACGGCGAGCTGGCAGAATCGTTAGCACGCCGGACAAAATGTTTAGCGGCAGTTCGTCCGTTCTTGCGCTCTGAGTTCAAATTCTGCCAGGGTCGACTTTGCCTTTCGGGATCGATAAAATAAGTGCCAATTAGGCACTAGGGTCGATGTAATCGATTTGTCTTCTCCCTCGAAATTGCTGGGCTTGTGCCAAAATTTAAAACCATTATTATTACGTGGTTAATGCGATGAGCAGGTAGAATTGTTAGCGCGCCTATCTACATGATTAGCGACATTTCTTCCAACTCTTTACTCTCATACGTTCTGAGTTCAAATTCCGCCGAAGTCGTCTTTGCCTTTCATCCTTTCGTGGTAGATAAAATAAATACCAGTCAAGTGCTGGGGTCATTGGAGACGACCAACACCGTTCCCCCAAAATGTCAGGCCCTGTGCCTACACTATAAAGAACTATCAATATGTGGTCGTTCTCACTTCCTAGAAATAGCAACCAAATCTCATGTTATTCACACTCTCCTGTCTACAAAAGACCAAATCGTAAATGTAGTCCAGGAGTTTTCCGGTACACAGGAAAATACGTGATGGTCATGAGTTGAATACATTTGATCGTAGGTCTACAACTCGATTACGACTGTCCAAAGCTAGGTTGGGAGGGCAACAACAACAACAATTTATTTAACAGCCACCCAGCCACCCATCTTCACTCTGAGTCCAATCCCTGTTCTTATAAAATAAGATGATCATTGGATGGTCACGGTTGGAACATCGTTCGTCATAGGGCTGTCCTGGGGCTAAACAGCAACAATACATAACTACTGACGGTTTACCACATGTCAACACATGTTAGCACAAGTGACCACATATTTACAACCTGAATAGGACACACATTCACATAATTACATCAAAGACAGCCAAGCAAGTCGACACACAGACACACGCACGGGTACATATACAGACATACACACACATACACACACACACACACACAGATATACACAAACACATACATGTACACACACACAGAGAGAAAGAGTGAGAGGTAGGGAGAGAGACAGACAGACAGACAGACAGACAGACAGACAGACAGACAAACTGACAGACAGGCAGGCAGAGAGTTAACTTCGTTCAATAAACGTCCGACAAAAAAGTGTAAACAAGATAGTGATGATACTTATATAGGACAGAGATGTGAGAAGAGAGGATGGTTCCTGCAAGTAATTGCTCTCAAATGATGTTTGTACTATACATACATACATACATACATACATACATA